>NC_052053.1:52242293-52409793 GCF_903992535.2 Arvicola amphibius | reverse complement strand
GATGCTAGCAGAACACAGCTCTCAGGTTGGGTCCTTAGAGCTGCAGGCCTCAAAAAGTACTGATATCTGAAATTTACTAGCACCATTTAAAATTTTCTATATTTATGTGTGGAGAATGCCATTCTGGGCTTCATTGCAAGAGTGAACGAAACTGAGCCTCTGCTCTCTAGGAATATACAACAGAAACTCAGACAGCCTGTGCCTGCTGTTCACCACTGCTGTCCTCGCACCTCAGGATCCTCCCAGTCAGTCTCTACTACAGGCTTATCGTGTTACCCTACAGTTTGTTATTCATGGGTCTATTCCTCTCTTATTCTGATGCACTCGAAGTCACAAGCCACTATCAGGGTCCCTGGCAATGAGTATAGTTCTGAAAGTAAAGACTATTTCTAAGGCTGGGGATGTAGCTCAGTGGTAACACACACAAGACCCTGGATTCCATTTCCAGATTGGAAGGTGGAGGAGGCTCCTTCACTTACTGGCCACATTACTATCAAGTTCAAGTTCCTCCATGGGGTTAGCTATATCTTATTGGCAAAGCTGATAGGCAATGTTTAAAATGAACCAATTCAGGGGGGTTGTTAAGTCAGTCACTTGCGGGACTGGACAGGTAGGTGGGCAGTGAGAGGCGAAGGAGGATTCTGCTCAGCACACCAGGGAGATCAAGGGAAAGAGACAAGCTGGTGGAGCAAACACTGGAATTTATGTGAGCATTCTCCCAAACCAGCCCCAATCTTAATATTCCCTTCTTACCTGTGAGAGTTCTGAAACTTACAAAGACAATAACTTAATCCAACCACACAACTAACAATAATACCTAAACTGGTCTGTCAGATTTCTAGTTCATTGGTGAAGAAAAATTTTGCTTTTAAATTTAGAAAATTTTCAAATATAAACTGTTTTTTTCCCTTCCTAATGATGTAGAAAAGCAAAGTATAGCCATGACACTGAACTGAAAAAAAAGGGAATTTATTCAGCTCTGCCATGTACTACTGTGGTATCCTCTCTCAGGCTATGTCCTCATCTGTAAAACAAGACAATAAACTATGAACCACAACACACAGCACACGCCACATACCAGAGTATAAAGAGTTCAAGATTTCTCATTTACAATCTTCTACACGATACTACTGTCCATCACAGGGAACTATCGAATCTTACAAACAGGCAGAAACCAAGGCTCACAGGTAAGAAATGACATGTAAAGACCCCAGAGAAAAGAATGGCACAGTCACAGCTTACACATCTTTGCTCCTATTAACACATGATCTTCTGGCCCTAGAACTCAACTTTTGTTAACATAAAGAAAACTATCCAGTTGTAGTGGTGCATGCCTCTATTGCCAGCACTCAGGAGGCAAAGTCAAGTGGATTTTTTGAGTTTGAGGCCAGCCTGGTCTACAAATTAAGTTCTAGGACAGCCAAGGATACACAGAAAAACCTGTCTCAAAAAGCCAAAAAAAAAGGGTGAGGGGGACAGCAATGTGATTATAGTATAATCTCAAAATATAAAATATAAAAATAAAAAATTAAAGAATGAAAATTAATCAGAGCGCAGTAGTGCATGCCTAATTAACACATATTAATGTGTGTGCAGTAGGAAGCTGAGGAAGAAATGTCACCTGAGCCAACAAGTTCAAGCTGGAACACCTAGACAGAAAGAGCGTCAACTGAGCTCTCTGGATTCTGTTCTGGCTGGGGATCTGAAGCTGGCATTAGTATGTTCACATTAGTAAGTCAAGGCCTAGATCTTTGAGGAACAAGAAAATCTCCTGCAATTCATGCTGAGCAAGAATGGTCATCATCAACTGTCAGCACTCTTACAAGTAAGGGCTGTTTCCCAGGCTTTCCTTGGTACCTCAAAGCTAAGAATACATTCCAGCCAGACTTCCTCTACTAACCTGGTAATGAATTCAGGAGATGGTAGTGTTTCAACAGTAACCTTGATAGGCCAGAAACATATTCATGCTGAACTTCTTAGTTCACTACCCTTTAAGAATTACTATCAACATATTTTCTTAAGTGATATAGCTCTACCTCCCTATACACTAACCATCAAGTCTAAGCATTTTTATATATGAGATATAATTTGAATTTGCCTAGTCCAATTCCATTGTAAATTAAGCCCATTACCCGTGCCCACTCACCTCTCGTCATAGTGAAATTATTCTTGACTGGTCTCTTTATCCTCACAGACCCTGCTCAAGTATATGCTATTGACCACTTGGATACACAAATCTGAAGGGCTGTGGTTATAAGGCTCAGTGGCAGAACACCTGCTTGGCACACGGGCTTTAACAAAACAGCCCCATCCCTCCCCCCACAATCAGCTTACCTCATGGCTCCATCTGAACCTGTTCAAGACTTCTCAGTGCTCCTAGGTTAAAGAGCTCAGCCACCCACTGCCTTACTCAGTAGTCTCACCTTACACCTCCTGCTACCTTAACCCCGGAGTTCCAACCTGAAAGCTGTCTTCCTTACATCATCTGTACAAACCTGCCTTTGCCCTTTATTAAGACAACCCTACAGAAATACAGCTCCTTGTTGTACTGGTGGCTATAGTATGAGTCAGGTATGATACTCCTATCAGATCAGAAGTCAGGTCTACGTGCTCACCACTATCCAGACTGCTACATACTAGAATCTGTACACAGACAATGATGAAAGGCAATAAGGCATGGGGAAGTAAACTAAGCATCTCTTAGCACCAGCCATGATCAGGCACTTTGCTAGGCACACACCATCTCCACTGAATCCTCACAATACTGTAGTCTATTATTAACTTTGTTTTATGAACATAAGCACAAGCATGGAGGCTCATGACTATATGCCCAGTACTTGAGAGACTGAGGCAGGAAAATGATAAATTGAAAATATCTCATCAAAAGATGACTACTGAAGCTGATTCCTATGAAAGTATCATTACACCATTAAGCAGGAAAGGTAGTGAATAACTGACACCTTGTTTAAGGAATAGACTAACAAATTCTGTCTATAAAGAGGAAGGCTGGCAAAATACAATCACAGGAATAAGCCAAGTGAACAGTCACGGCTGTCATGCTGGTGCTTTATTCTTCATTATTTCTTTAAAATAGTATGTAAAGCCAGGTGTGATAGCATATCTTTACTCTCAGCACTCAGAAGACAGAGGCAGGTGGATTTCTGTTCAAGGTCAACCTAGTCTATACAGTAAGTTTCAGGACTGCCAGAAAAAGAGAACATGCCTCAAAAAATAAATAAATAGGTAGATACTTGACAGATAGATAGATGATAGCTAGATAGACAGATAGACTGATAGATAGAGTGCAGAATAAAGTCAGTGAAATAGCAAGATGCCTCCTAAACAAAACCCCCTAAGTCACCGTATATTTGCGTGTGAGAAAAGAACAACAATGCAGCCAACTGCATTCTCAGCTACTCTATTTCCTGGGGGGCGGAGAGGGAGGTGGGCTTGCTACTTTGGGCAGATAGAGGAAGAAAGACAGGAGGCTCTTAATTAAGGCCACTGTTGAAGAAAAGGACAGCCAACACTAAACACCTAAACAATCATGACTTTAGAACATATTATGAAGCTAAAATAATTTAAAATATTAGAAGGACTCATTCCCATGATAATAGCAAGTTTTCCAAGTTCAGATGAGAAGCACTTTATTCTATGGCTGTTTTTGTTCTTAGCATTTATTTTTATTTTATGCATATGGGCATTTTACATGCATTTATAGATGTGCACTCCAGAAACTGAAGATATGGATGGTTGTAAGCTGCCATATGGGTACTAAAAATGGAAACTTGGTCCTCAGTTTCTCTGCAAAAGCAGACAATGTAAGCAGAGACTGCTCTTTCATTTCCCAACTCTTCAGACCCAAATAATCACACAGAAAATATATTAATTACAACACTGTTTGGCTTTTTAGTTCAGGCTTCTTATTAAGTAACTCTTACATCTAAATTAATCCATTTCTATTAATCTGTGTATTGCCACAAGGCTCTGGCTTACCAGGCAGGTTTGTTCCAGCATGTCCGTTTCTTTCAGCAGCTACATGGCGTCTCCTTGACTCTGCCTACTCTTTCTCTATAAATCTTCCAGCCTGGCTATATTCTGCCCTGCCTGTCATAGGCCGAAACAGCTTTATTCTCCACCCTACCCTGCCCTGGCCCCAAGACAAGGTTTCTCTATATAAAAGTTCTGGCAGTCCTGGAACTCACTGAGATTTGCCTGCCTCTGCCTCCCAAATGCTTAGTTAAAAGTGTGCACTACCACCACCCAGCACAGCCAGAGCTCTTAATCACTAACCACTAAACCATCTGGCTAATCCAGCTATTTTTTAAATACATGGCTTCAATTCATTGACCTTTTCGAAGTGTATAACATTTCCTTGTGACATCATTCTTTCCTGTAAAAGTTTCAAGTGACTTTCTTTGAAGAGAGCTATTTAATGCCATTGATTGTAGGAAACATTGGTTCATAATTATCCAGACATCCGACTAGAACAATGCTGAACAAGAGCAGCATGCAAAAATGTATTTAAGGACTATCATCCCAAAATGCTGCTAAAAGCTATTAACCAGTATGTGTTAATTGCCACGGCATTCATATTAATTTTCACTTCAGGCTCGACATTGTGGAATATTTCCCCTGATACATTTTAAACAAAGTTTAATTTAAGGAACTGCTTCTATCAACACTTATGAAAATTAACAGCCAAGCAATTAGCACTCGTGAATTATCCCCTCCCCCACACTCTGCAGTTTCCTGTTCAGTTTCTACTGGAGGAGTGGCTACTTTCTAACAAGTTAACACAATCAAAGTCTCAGCTGTTGGTGGGAACCAGACCTCTTTTGCTTTTTAAACCCTTGTCAAGGCAAACACCCACCTCACATTTGGGGAATAGTATTTAGCTATGTCACACTAGGTAGGATACCTAATGTTTTATTACCACTGCCCAGCAATTGCTAATGCCCAACTATCTTTCTGATTAATTTTTAGTAGCTATTATCTTCCAAATAAATAAGTAAACAAATATGTAAATATATAAGGAACTGTGATGGTGAGTATCCACTGCCCACCTCCTGAGTACTGGGGTTAAAGGGGTGTGCCACCACACCTGCCTTAGTCCACATCTCTAAACAAAAAGTTGGAGCTTGGGATTCAGCCCAGTGGTCGACCATTTGCTTAGCATGCATGAGTAAGAGACCCTGGCCTGGGCCAATCTCCAACACCGTGGTGGGGCATGACACAGCATCTCCAGGGAACTTAATCCAGTGCCTGCCCCCAGCCCAGAGCCCACCTTCATCATCTTCAAGCATCTGGAAGCACAGTCCACTTCTCCACAGAGTAAAATCAGAACTGGAGCAGAAAGTTTCTGACCTCAACCTACACCAGAGGCTGTGTTTTATGAAAAAGCTTTCTCAGAGGTTGTTTCTAACAGTGGCTATAGCTTAGTGGTAGAATGGCTGTCTGGTAGACAGGAGGCCTGGCGTCCACACTCAAGAAGTTCCTCTCCTTTCACCCCCACATACCCGCCAATAAACAAAAAAGACTTCATGCAGATGCTGAGCTGGATTGGACCTCTTCAGACAAACATTACCTACAGCTCCTCGCAGTCTGCCTTGAACTTCCCTCAAATGCTCAGGATTCAAACCAAGTCAGACAGCATCATCTATTTGCCAAAGAAATATTATAAACAGTATAAGCCTGACACGTCCCTCCCTCCAAACTAACAAAAAAATCCTAACCAAGTACAAATCTCCCAATTCCATGCTCTAAAAATATATTAACCCCCAAAATATTTTTTAATAAATTATTAGCCAACTATAGGAACCAAAAATAATTTGAAAATACTTTAATTTAGGAAAACTTCAAAGAGATACTCACCCTTAGGCTCACTAAAACCAATGACCCAAGTCTGCAAAATTGTTAAAGACACTAGCTATGCTTGCATAACTACCATGAGACGGTTGTTCCATACCTAAAACAAATCCTTTCTTCCAAGCCAACACAGTAACATCTTAAGGAGGACTGCACAGCCACTAGTCTCTTGAGGAAATACATAATTAAGTAGGTTTTTAGCATATTTAATTAGACCCCAAACTCTTCCTGTCCCCTTCTCTCCCCAATTATGTACCATTTGCCCAAGAGACCTAAGCAACTCAGTTAATTATGTAAATAAGGCAAGCACTACTCCCAAGGAGAGCATCCATGAATATTTGTAAAAAGAAAAACAAAACAAAATACAGAATAGGTTTTAGTGGTCTTAAAAATTCTTTGCAAATACATACATACATTATATATGTGTGTGTGTGTGTATACATGTAGGTATATTACATATAGTATTTAAATACATGGAAAACCCTTATATTTGAGGCAAAATCATGTAGTCCCAATAACAAGATAACAAATCATTAAGACAAACTATTCATTTCATTTCTTAAATATGAGCTGAATATAAGTAAAATAATTTTAAGTTACAACAGTAACAAAAATTTAGTACTGAATGTCAAATGATTTACAGGAAGAATCAATCTGGAAATGATTAAAGTCGACTGGCACAGAAAGGCTTTATTATCTGGGGGTTGACACAATCTCAACTCTGGAGGCAGCCATGGCACTGTTAGCACTACTACAATCCCATTATTATGCAATCACAAAATGCTAATTTGATCATTTTGAGGTGTTATTTGAATAGTCATTTTAATTTCTAGGTTACAAAAAGGCTTGACTCAAGTATAATTCTCTATTAATCACTGAGATGCCATTGACTATCATATTGATGCCTTTCACAAAGATAAAGACTGATTTAATATGTACTGTACAACATCTTTCAAATATTAGCCACTTTCATTTTGTATCTGCCAAATGCATCATTTTTAAATAATAGATGAAAACAAGGGTTTAATTGTATTTTAGCATTGTAATATATGGGGTAATAATAAAATAGCAGGCATTGTGAGATAGACTTATTGATGTATAAATCCTTCTTAATCAATGCTCACTCTCTATAGATTATCAAAAGGTTCACAAAGATAAAGCATAGGGCAACTTAAATGTAAACACACATTTAACAAAAAATGCTGGTAGGACTGAGAAAATGGCTTTTGTAAAATTGTTTTTATTGTCTTCCCAGGCTTCAGAAGTTAACTACATTTACCACACAATGTTCACAACTCTCAGACAAATCCAAACCCAAGCTAATGGTAAAAGGGAAATTCTAGAAAGAATTGTTTTTTACAGTCTGAGCTGTTTGTTGGCATGGATTCACATATTAATTATTCTATCAACTTCATCATTCAACAATGAGACTATACCAGCTACAAAGGCAAGTAACTTCCAGCCATGTCCCAGCTGAGGCTAGCTTCTCACACACCTAAATGAATCCTCTGCAGTGCAGCTGGAGACAGTCCAGGGTCCTGGGGAGCCCGCCTTCTTTTCCCTACATTCCACAGCACTGCATAGCTGGGTTGACTAAAGACACGTTCAGAGCAATGCAACCTGGAAGTGGCCGACAGTGCTCTGGGAGTTTTCTGGAGGAGCTCTTGAGTGTCTGAGGGCCAGTATGTTACTAATGTGTTTTGTTTCTGGTTCCTGTTGTCCACCCTCATTGACAGCAACAGCCTTACTGCCAATGACTACTTGCTGACTCCCACCTATGGAATCCAGAAGAGTCTAAGATAAGATCTTTCCAGAGAGGAAGCTCTCTTTGCCCAATGATAACTGACAAACTAGCGTGTGAGGAGAAAATGCAAACATGTGCAAAGCACTGCCACTTATTAATTGCAACAGTGTTGAAATAAGATAAACTGCATATGACCCCTCGAGGCAGCAAACTATCACTCAGCACCCCCACACGACTGCCAGGCAGTGAACACAGTGGTAATAAATTAAAAAATCAACTGTCTCCTAAAAAGGGCTCTGCTCAGCTCAGAACTGAGGCTCATTACAGTACCAGGCTCCTCCTGAAACAGTGGCCATTTTTCTAGAAGGAAAATATACATACTTTAATTTTATAAAAGGAAACTGTTACTACAAATGGGAAAAATAAAAGCCACCCACCCTGGCAGCATCCAACAAGACCCCCACCAGTGAAAGACCAAAATGCAATGGCCTGGAATTCTGAAGGGAGACCTCACAATTTCTATAGTTGTGGACAGCAGACAGGACAATGCAAACCACCTCCCAGAGCCACTTCTAAGTCTTTCCCAACACAACTGCTTAATCAATCCACCCAGCCCAAACTCTCAAGTACAAGGTGATGAACAAGTAAATAAATAGGTACACACAGACCTCCCTTTGCTCCTACCCACCTATATGCATTGTAGATTATATACATTAGAGAGAAAGAGAGACGTATTTTTTATTGGGTTTGAGAGACAAGTTCTTGCTATGTAGCACAGGCTGGCTTCAAACTCACCATCCTTTGCTCTGGCACACTAAGTGTTAGGGCTGCAGGTCTGTACCACCACACTCAGCTTAATATATATAATTATATGTGTGCAAAAATATGTTATCTAGGAGAATTGAAGCAGTCCTAGACTGTAAGTACAGAGAAGAAAAGAATGAGAGAGCACTCAAGACTTTTGTGTTAGCCCTCCTAAATATTACTATGGAAACAATGGGCCTATGTTCTTACCTTTATATCTAAGGTCTTAGGAAATGTGGTGTTCTACAATACTGAGGCACTTTTAAAACCTAAATCTAATAATAATGATGATCATGATGATACCAACAAGTCCCTCTGTCTCAGTAAAAGGGACACAGCCTCTTTATTTTAAACTTACCTTGCCATCAAACTTGGAATACTCATTAAAGGGGTTATTCAGCTGCAGAGGACACTGCTCCAGGCGTACAGACAATATGGACTGCTTGCCCGAACTTGGAGGCTTCTCTTTGAGGGATTTTTTTTCAAACAGTGACTTTAACTCCTGGGCTGAGATAGAAAAGGATAAAAAAAAAAAAAATCTTTGTCACTATGTACAGAAGACAATTTGTCCACTTTTCCTAAAGTCTTCCTCTGGATCCTAAAGACGGCATGTGAAGGAAGATACTGGGGCTGATGTAAACGGAACTCCCACACACACTTGAGGGTATGTGCACAGCAAGAGAAGAGTGCACATAGAGACACACAGCCTGGACTATCGAAGGCAAGAGTCACTGCCGCAGAACAGCCATCCTAAGGAGAGTGTTCACAGCTGGGTACCCTGGCCTCAGCAGCAGCCACTGCTATATGATACCAGACACTGAATTCCACCTCTCTGGGTGTGTCAACCTGGAAAACCTCAGCAAGCTCTCTCATGCCCTACTACTATATGATTTTAGACTTCCAGATTGTTAAGGGCAAGGTCCTTTCCCACTTTCCAATGGCACCCAGCATAAAATCTTGAGAAAACAGACATAAGGAAAAAGAGAAACAAAGAATTAGCATTCGTTGTGCATGCCAACACAGCTTATTAAATCTTTGTTACAAGCCTGTGAAGAGGGTGGTAGTACTACCAATTCAGTCAACATGAAAAACTAGCTTGGAATATTCTGGTTAGGCCTAACTCAAGCAACCAGGTAAACCCCAGGACTGGGATCGACACTAATGGAGACACAAATGAACACATCACATACTCAATAAAACTTGCTGCATAAATTAGTGAATAATGATTGAAGTAATTAAAAATAAATCATATCAAATCAGAATCTTCAGTTCTTATTTATCACTGCATCAAGACAGTTCCACATCTTCACGAAGATCATTTAGTTCTCTAAATTCACCTGAACATCCAACAAAGTGGTAAGTAGATGGCAAGTACATGGGGACCATCATATGTTGTGGAATATCTGTACACTGTGGGAAGCAGTATTGCTGTGATTGATGTTATAAAAAGCTAAACAGACAATCGCTAGGCAGGGAGTATAAGCAGGATTTCTGGGAAAGTCGGAAAAAGAGGAATCTAGGAGGGTGGGGTCACCAGCCAGACACAGAAGAAACAGGAGGTGCAAGATGAAAAAGGTAATGCCATGCGACAGATTAATATAAATGGGTCAACTTAAGCTTTAAGAGCTAGTTGGGAATAAGTCTAAGCTAAAAGCCAAACTTTCATAATTAATAAGAAGTCTATGTTATTTGTGAGCTGGTGGCCAAAAGAAAAATCTGCCTACATTTGGTATCCAACTTGAGGCATATAAATCCACATAGGGACTGAGAAAGCTGAAAAAGAGAAAAGTTCCACGTAGGCAAGGTGCTTGCAGCATACACAGGCACGGCTCTTTTGAGAGCCCCTGCATCCGAACACTTGAATGGGGTTTATGAGCATGGGGCAGAGTACTACTCAATGGCGAGAGATCAGGTAGAACTGCCTACCATAGCGTGAACCCAGAAACTTCCCAGAGCTGGGCAGACAGACTGGCACCAGGCTGTGCCTGCAGGCATGAGTCTCCAATCTCACCAATAAGGGGGTGGAATCAGCTGCCAGGCCATCTGCTAAACAGAGCCACACAGGTGGAGGGCCTAGTTACCACTTAGCTGTTGTGGAATATTCCTTTAAACTGTATGAAGATGTGCCACTATGACTGGTTAAATAAAGAGTTGAATGGCCAATAGTTAGGCAAGACTATATAGGAGGTTAGGCAGGACTGGGACAGAGCAATCTCGAGGAAGAAGAAAGGTAGAGTCATCAGTTGGGTGCAGAGAAAGTAGGATATAAAGGAGGAGAGGTAAAAGCCACAAGTACATAACAATGTGTAGATTAAAAGAAATGGGTTACAGGTTAATTTAAGTTATAACAGCTAGTTAGAAACAAGCCTAAGCTAAGGTGGAGCATTCATAATTAATAGTCTCTGTGCCATGATCTAAAGGCTGGTTGGTGGTGAAAAAAAGTCTGCTACACTTAGCCGTTTAAAATTTGACTCAAGCAGTCAGAGAACACTGCAAACATGCAGAAAGTCAGGTCCTGATGAAGAAAACCTCTGAAGAGATATAGTATGCTTAAAAATGTGCTTAGATGCTGAAGAAAGGAAAAGGTTTATAGACAGTTATAGAAAAATAAGGCTTAAAAATAATAAAGTCTTTAAAGAAAAAGTAAAGCAATATAAAAGGAAAAAGCCACATAAAGATGGGAAATACACAGGGTATCCTGTATAGTGCTTTGCTGACTTTGAATTTCCTAAATGCTAATGACCAAAAAAGAACAGCTGCTAAGAGACACTGGATTATGGAAACTGCTAAATTAAACCAACCTATATATTTTAAGAACGTCTTCACTTCAGAATGGAAGTCAAAAAATACTTTCCATTGGAGGAAAGGTTATGCCTTTGTTTACACGGAAACAAAAGTTACAGTTCTCTTCAAAATTAATGAAGATCATTTGAATGGAGCAGACCTCCTGAAAAATCTTGACCACGGACATGAAAAAAGAAACCAAGAAAGACTACCAAAGACAGGACAGTGACATACATGCTGATCCCTACACTATGGGAACAGCTCTGAGACCAGATGAAACATGATAAATATTGTTGGCCACAGAATCCTCATGACTTATTATTACATGCCATTCTTTCATCTTTGGCAGACTTGTACACATTACATATTCCATACTTCTGTTAGTATGTGTATGTATCCTTTAAAAATTTATGTGTTTTCAGAAAAAAAAAAAGGACTAGACAACAATCAAGACAAATAGCCCAGGTGATCTAGCCTCTCAAAATGCTTCTGTTGCAGTTTTCTCAGAATTATATATCCAGAACAACTTCAGAGCTGATAGCTGAGATAGTCTAGCCTCAGACTATCCAGTTAAAACTTCAGATAAGCCTTGCACTTTCCCATCACACTGAGACTGGGCAATTAATAACTCTCCCAGGACTTGACCATTATCTCAATCTTCCCAGGGTCCTCTAAAGATGCCATAGACCCCAGATAACAGGAAGTAGTCTAGAGAACATGATGCCCACATTCCCAAGAGTAGGGTGGGTGGTTTTTGGTCATTCAGTGTGTTCTGGATGTTTGTCATCATTTAGAGGGGTTGGTTACAAGTTGCTACTGGTAATGACCAGGAAAAAACTGAAAATTAGATTCAGGAATCTCTTTCTGAAGGGAAAAAGTGGGGATATAGAATGATGGAATAAAAGGGTAGATTGTTGAGTCTACTTCTGAATAACCACTAGTCTCAAATATTTTACACTGGTATGGATTTTTGTATATTGATACAAATTTAAGGCTATTTTTGTTATACTTTACATATGTTTCTACTCTTTTTTTAAGGTATTGTGCCTATGCTGCTCATTTAAAACTGTGACATAAAGTTCTAGTCCTTAAAAGTTACTATTATAAACCACTTAGGATAATTAAGAACTGTAGGTTAATAGTCATCTATAACAATCAAACTTGTAGTCATGTTAGGTATGTTTTTAAGGTCATACAGAAACATATTTTAGATAGATGATCTTCAAACACTTCAAAGACCTACAGAATATGGCACTTATCGCATTTTAATAATATGGCTTTTCAAGACAGTGAGACATGTCTGCTCCTGGTAGCACCAATTTACTGCAAAAAAGGATGATGGGCATCAAAGAACCTCCATATGAAGTTTGCTTTTACTGTGGCAAAGTAAGCCACTGAGCAAGAAACAGACCTTGCCTCAGCTGAACTGCTGACAATATGCTGTCCAAACTGGACAAACAGTACACAAAAGGAAACAACTACCTACTTTTGCCAAGACAAGGTAGAACAGTCAAAATATATGCATCACAGAAAAGTCTGTCAGATACTCTAGGTCTGTAGACCAAGGATGGATGTTCCAGTGCTACAAAGGAAATTTGGGTAACTGTCAGCCAGGAAACAGGCAGCCAGACATCTGTCATTTCTATAGTTTTAGAGGTTGTTTGCTCAATATTATCTGAGTAAACAAAAAGTGTTATCTCCATATTGGGTCTCTAATGGAGTTGAAGAAGAGATATTTATTGTTATACTTTTCCTTATTACCAAATTCAGAAAAGAAACTTACATAAAAGATGTAGTTTTTAAGGTTGAGAAACATAAAAGTTTAAGTTGTTTATCTAAGAAGAAATTTTAAGGTCAAAAAAGATACTTTTAGGATGGTAATACAAGTTATGATATACAAGTTAGAAAGTGGTTTAGGTATAAAACTTTGGACTCACTACGATAGGACAGATAATACAGTACTTTTTCTGAATTTGCCAAATACATATGGACTAAACAATGTGAATGTGATTTCTACCTGATAATTATTCTTATTGTATATACTTTTACTATATTATAGAGAAAATCTTTCCTTTCTATTTAGACAAAAAGAGGGGAAATGTGAGATATTTGTACACTGTGAAAATGTGTTGCTGTGACTTGTGTAATAAAAAGCTGAGTGGGCACTAGCTAAGCAGGACGTACAAACAGGATTTCTGGGGAGAGAAGGAAGAGGAGGAGGAATCTAGGAAGGCAGAGTCGCCAAACAGACAGATATAGGAAACAGGATGTGTAAGAAAAAAGAAAGGTAATACCATGTGACAGACTATAGATTAATATAAAGAGATTAATTTATAAGAGCTAGTTGGGAACAAATCTAACTTAAATGCCAAGGTTTCATAATTAATAAGAAGTCTCTATGTCATTATTTGCGAGCTAGCAGTCAAAGAAAAATCTGCCCACAATCATACTTTTTCATTTCATAAATATTAGAAACTGTCCACAAACTTTTACGTAAGTCAATCTCAGATTTTTAAATCTGTAATCAACAGGTTCAACCCCATTCAACTTTTCAACAATGTCAAATTAAATCAAGAGAAAACAGAACCCTCCAATGGTCACTTTACAACTTTTTAAAACTACATCAGCTTATCAACAGGCTGATGAAGAAAATTCATCAACTGCATCTCTACAGAGTTAGTGCATGCGTTGGATGGCAAAGTGCCCACTACACAGGGGACAGGTTCCAAAGCCCCAGAGAATGCCATCCCTGCAAATATACTCATACTGCTATTTCCAGTCAAAGATGGGCTACATGTATGGCACTATTTCCATAAAACTGCATGAGCTAGTGGCATCTTAACCATCCTAGCTTGTGCCAGACTTCCTATGATTATACTCTCACCAAACAAAACTGCCAGCCATAAGTCTGTGAATGTATCTCAAATGGCTAAGTGTGCATGGCTATACAGTTTTTCCTACACACAGAAACTGATGATAAACTTTAACTTATAAACAGTAACAGTAAAAAAATTAATATTTTTTTAAAATTATAATAACATCCTGTAATAGGTTATTTAAATTGACAAATTGCTTAGTTCTAAGTCTTCCAACTTAAAATTGTCAGACCTAATGTTGATCACAGGTAACTAAAACCATGGAAAGCAGAACTGGGCTTGGAGGTTGGGGTTAGAAGATCAAACTCTAAACACACTGGATTCTGGGCATATAAACACACTTAACCTACCTGTGGTAATCTAAATGAAAATGGTCCCCTTAAGCTCCTATGTTTGAATGCTTAGTCCCCAGTTAGTGGAACTGTTTCAAAAGGATTAGGGAGTGTGGCCTTGTGGAAGGGGATGTGTCACTAGGGGTAGGCTTTGAGGTTTCAAAAGCCCACACCATTCCCAGTGTCTGTTGGCCTGAACAACCATCCCTCCCTCCCTGTCTTCCCCATGTCCCCCCTCTGTGTGCTGCCTGGTTCAGCATGTGAAGTCCCCAGCTACTTCTCCAGCACCATGCATGTCTGTTTCCTGCCACAATGATCATGGACTAACTCTTTGAAACTATAAGAAAGTCCCACATAAATACTTTCTTGTATAAGAATGCCTTGGTCAAGCTGTGTCTTCAAAGTAACAAAACAGTGATTAAGCCTATCAACACATATCTGAAGAACTTACATTGCAAGAGTAACTTACTGAACGTGTTTCCAATAGAGTTATGTGTGAGGCAATGATGTATTAGCTCCTTCTGTTCAGACTAATTTTCACTGTAATCTGACAATGCCTCCTCTCTAGCTCTCTGTGCCATGGGGAAATGGAAACAAGCTCTCACCTGCACATCTTCCTGTCTTTGTTCCTCGAACCGTGGAAGAACCCCTCTCTCAGTCTGGTTCCTCCCTTGTACACAAAACTCATGCCCCTTTTGCCACTCCTCAATGTTTCCTTCATTCTTCCTTCCACTTTCAGTTAGTCCTGGCATTATATACGGTACTGCTCATTAAACAAAGAAAACCCAAGCCCTTCTTCCTAGTTACTGGTCTATTTCTCTGCTCCTGAAATTTCCCCATATCATCTTGCTGTGCCGTCCACCCAATCAAACAAACAAACAAAAAACCATAACAAAGAAACACCTTTCTCATGACTCTAGCTCAATTTTAATCGTCCTTCAGACCTTCTGCAGCCTTTGAAATAATTGCACTTCCTCACTTTTAAATACTGTTCTCACTGGTTTTCTAGGATTCCACCTGATCTGGCTTTTAGTCTCTCACAGGCCACTACTCCTCAAACACCATGAGGAGTCCCTCTCAGCTTCCTGGGTTACTAAAGTTCTCTGGGCTTGGCCCTGCCCTCTTTCTCCATCTACATGTGCATCCTGAGCCACCTTCTACAAGAGGTGAAACTAAACTGGGGCAATATAAGGCAGGAAAAATGGTTTCCTCCGAGGAACATAAGGACGAGAAGGGGGAACTCTGAGGAGCAACAGAACCCCTCACATGTGCTTGGGGTGTTAATCACAAGTCTATGCATTTGTTAAGAGTCATCAAACTGTATACTCAATACCTGTAAACTACTATATATAAAATGTGCCTTAGAAGAAAAGAGCAAATAAGGCAGGTGGACAAGATAATGCAAAGGCACTTGCCATGTAAGCCTGAGGACCTGAGTTACATCCCCAGAACCTATATAGAGGTGGAACTGTCTGCATAAAATTTTCAACTGATCGCTACATGATACACATGTGCACACATATACGCACACAAACACACACACACACACACACACACACACAAATAGATGAAGACTTAAATAAATATCCAATATATATGTTGGTGACTCCTAAATAATTATTTCTGGTCCTAATATTATAGTCATACACACTAACTTTACATGTGACTCTCCTACTCGATGTCAACCAGATATTTTTATTTTACACAACCATAACCACGTTCTCAAGCCTTTCCCAAGTTGATCTATCTCCACCCTTCCCTTTCTAGGTGGCAACTCAATCCCATGATGCCCCAAGCTTGGAAGCTGTTCTGACTCTTCTCCCTCACATCCTGTGTTCCACCCATCAACAGATCCTACCAAAAAATTCCTTACTGTTTCTATAGCTACCAAACCAAAAGTATCATCTCTAAAATCAAAAGAAAAGTGGAATGAAAAGAGACTATATACAATTATGCATTGGTGGTTTAATTTTAAAGAAAAAAATTACTATGATTTAACCCCATGATAATCTGGCTGTACATTTCATAACAGAATATTTTGTCCAATAGACAAAAACCAAAGAAAGCTTTAAAGTCTTCTCAGCAATCACATTGTTGGTAGGAAAGCTGGCACTTCTATCCAAGGTCAAGGTTTTTAGAATAAACAGAAAAGACACATGAGCATAAAATGAAAACAGCAAATATCTAGCCAGGCAAAGAAACACGTCAGTCGTGGGAGGAAGGCAGATCTGAGGCCAACCTGGGCTATAAGGAAGACAGTGAGATCTTGTTAAAAAAAAAAAAAAGGCCGGGCGGTGGTGGCGCACGCCTTTAATCCCAGCACTCAGGAGGCAGAGGCAGGCGGATCTCTGTGAGTTCGAGGCCAGCCTGGTCTACAAGAGCTAGTTCCAGGACAGGCGCTAGAAACTACAGGGAAACCCTGTCTCGAAAAACCAAAAAAAAAAAAAAAAAAAAGCAAAAGCAAACAAACAAAAAAACTTACATTTCAATTACAGCACTAATCTAATTGTCTGTGCTTACCTTAACAAAACTACAAGGAAAATCCTAACCCTGTTAACCACACCAGCACTCAGTCTGTGGCTGATGAGTACTCTTGCCACTAAAAAGATGCCTTGAAGAAACTTCTGATACTAGATTGGGAAAAATGGGAACTAAGAAGAATTAACAGTATTTGTTAAAAAAGAAAAATCAGGGGCTGGAGAGATGGTTCAGCGGTTAAGAGCACTGACTCTTCTTCCAGAGGTCCTGAGTTCAATTCCCAGCAACCACATGGTGGCTCACAACCATCTATAATGAGATCTGGTGCCCTCTTCAGGGGTGCAGGTACATATGCAGGTAGAGTAATGTATTCATAATAAATAAATAAATCTTTAAAAAAAGAAATATCATAGCTATTATGAAGGAATTCATTACAAAGACTAGCATGTACTACATAGCAAGACCCCATCTCAAAACAAAGCAACCACAGGTTAATAATGACACAAAAGAAAAGAAAAAAAAACTTCATTGGCCACCTATATAGAACCCTAGGAAAAACACTCGTAATGCTGAAATTTGTTAATAAAAAAAAAAACAAACATGTACCCACCCTGTCTTTGTTGTAGAAATGTATCTAAAGATAATCAAATACATTATATAAAATTCTTCATATATAAAAACTAGTTAATAGATCTAAAATGGTAAATAAAATCAAGACACACTATTTACAACCTGTGAATCAACAGCCACTCAAACCATCTGTGTGAAGATGTTGAGAGCAACTTAATGATGGATGGGCAAACACCTGACTCCATCGTGACTCTTAAAATCACACACACACAAAAAAAAAAACACCAGGCAGTTTCCTGATATGATGTAATATGATACCTAAATCACCACAAAGAAATCACTCTTACCAAAAGTTAAGACCCAACTTGAGTCAATTTTTGGCTGAGTTTATAGAAAACAGCCAGAGACACTTATTGTTGCCTGTTTTTTTTTAAATAATTTATTTACTTGTATTTTATTTATATTGGCATTTTGCCTGCATATATGTCTGTGTGAGGATGTTGGATCCCCTGAAATAGGAGTTATAAATAGTTGTGAGCTGCCATGTTGGGGCTGGGAATTGAACCCAGATTATCTAGAAGAACAGCAAGTGCTCTTACCCACTGAGCATCTCAGTTTATTTGTTTGTTTGTTTTATTTATTTTGAGACACAATTTTTCTGTGTAGCTCTTGCTGTACTGGAACTTGCTCTGTTGACCAGGCTGGCTTCAAACTCACAGAGATTCACCTGCCTCTGCCTCTAGAGTGTTGGGATTAAAGGCATGAGCTACCATTAAGACAACTGGGATACAATTATTCTTCAACAAATAAACTACCAGAAAAAATTAAAGAGAGCCTATACATTAAATAGAAAGTGGGACATTTTAACTGAAAGTAGAATGTGAAGGTTAGCTAGACAGCTCAGTGGGCAAAAGTGCTTAACAAGCTATGTTCAACCTCTGGAACCCAAACTCACATAAAGGTGGAAGGAGAGAATTAAATCCATAAAGTTGTGCTGTGATCTCCACATACACACACACACAAACACACACACACACACATGCATGCACGTACAAAAATAGAAAATAAAATATGAATAAAAGTAATATATGAACCTCAGATTCAAATCTAAAGAAAGTAAAATTAAAAAGTTTGAGGCAAGCAGAGAAAAGTGACAACAGATTATACGATACTAAATAAAGTTTATATATAACATGTACGACAAAGAAAATTAATAATTTCTTCAATTATTAATTATATTTTTAAAAGCAAGTTCTTTATAAAGAAAATTAAAAAGCTCTTTTATAATTTAAAATATTTATAAACAACTATAAATTAAAAAGCTAAGAGGAATTCACTTTTACAATGAAAATAAAAACATCTGGAAATAACCTCAATACTCTTATAGATATAACAAAATAATACACTTATGAACTATTTGTGCACACAAATGATCCTGTGATCAACTTAAAATACATATACCCCGCCGGGCGGTGGTGGCGCACGCCTTTAATCCCAGCACTTGGGAGGCAGAGGCAGGAGGATCTCTGAGTTCGAGGCCAGCCTGGTCTATAAGAGCTAGTTCCAGGATAGGCTCTAGAAACTACAGGGAAACCCTGTCTCGAAAAATCAAAAAAAAAAAAAATACATATACCCATGTCATAAATGAAATTTACAATAAAAACATGAAAATCTAAACAATGGTTTCCCCTTACGCTGTGTGTAGGTTTCTCTCTGACAAAGCAGACTACTGATAACACTGTGTCTACACTGTCCCTGAAGTCTGAATCACAGGAGACCTAGAAGGTCTTTGTTTTCTAGTCAGGTCTCACTGTGTAGCCCTGGCTGTCCTGGAACTGACAGAGCTCCACCTACTTCTACTACTCTCAAGTACTGGGATTAAAGGTGTGCACCACCACTGCCTGGCTGAGGGTCTTATTCTATGCATTCTCTTACAACATGTCATATGGGTTTAAGTCACAAAGTCCATCCACCATCCAAGAGACCTTTAATTCATCTATGACAAGGCCACACTGGAGCCAGCCAGATGGCCCAGTGGTAAGGCTGACAATACTGTTGACCTGAGTTTTATCCAACATGGTAGAGAAAAACAACTCCAAATTGTTCTCTGTTCATATAAACAGCATAGCGCATGTACACACAAACAGACACACAGACAGACACGGGGACACATGGGAAGGAGATGGGAAGAGAAAAGAAGAAGGAGGGGAAAGGAGTCAGGGAAGAAAATGCAGCTCTGACTGGACTCCATGAGTCAGTGGGAAGAAGAGCATGCCAGAGAGCTCATGAGAGTCACGTTGATTCTTCTACTGAGGAACATATAAGGATAGATGAAAGAGTCTGACAAAATATAAGTAGCAGATAAAGAATGAATAAATGGCACTGATCCCAAATTCCTAAGGATGATCAAAAGGCTTTAAAGATAACATTTGTTCCCTGGAGAGAGCATGCGTTTGAAAGATGTGAAAACAAAGGACTAGGGGCTGGAGAAATGGCTCAGTGAAGAGCACATGATGCTCTTACAGAGGATTTGAGTTTGATTCTCAGTGCACCAGTCAGGTAGCTCACAACTACATTGAACTCCAGTTCTAGGTGGTTCCAACTCCTTTGGTCCCCTGTGCATAGGTATATGCATACACACAGACATATTTTAAAAATAAAACAGAGTGCTGTTCAGTTTACCAAGCAGATGCTCAGTGAACTCCTGACTCCACTTTTCTAGCAAGCTGTGATGACAGAGCCACACCACAGAAAATTTCAAAGACATTATTCTCTTCATTGATGCGGCAGGTGTATGATAACTGTTTAGAACAGCCATGGAGCAGGGCGGACTGTAGGTAACGACCTGCTCCAGAAATAATGATCACAGAGTCAGTTCCTGAAATGTGTGATAGGCAGAAAAGAGGAGGAGGAAATTGTGTAAATACACAATGAACAGAGTGATTACAAATGAAATTGGAGGGGCTATCCACTTCTCCAGCATACTCTGAAATTCTCAGCAGAGTTAAAGCTGGTGGGATGAGATGTGCAACACTCCAGCTGAAAACCGTTCTCCAGTTGGAAATGGACTGCTGCACAGACATCAGAGGCGCTCAGTTCATGCTCTATTTATATGTTTAAGATTTCAAAGTGAAGAAAGCAAATAAAGGGTAACCCAAGAAACAGAGCTTAAGCTATCCCTTGTCTTCATTAAGAGGCTATTCACAGCAACTGCACTGAGAGATACAGGAATTTCAAAACAAACAAGGTGAAGGATCCAAGTGTTTTTAGGCCATATTAAATATAATGGAGAGAGCTGTAACAGAGGCAGCCCGGCCAGATCTGTAAAGTATCAAAAGCAAGGCTAGGGATGGGGGGATAGCTCAGCAGATAAAGTGCTTACCAAGCAGACACAAGGACCAAAGTTTGGATTCCTAGAATCCACATAAAAGCTTCTATTCCCAGGATGTCATGGCAGTAGACAGGAGACAAAACAGCAAGTTCTGGGTTTGACAAGAGACCTGCTTCCATATATGAGACTAAGAAATGTACCTAATGTCATTCTGTAGTTCATACACACATGCACAACACACACACACACACACACACACATGCATACACATAGATGCAAACTTCTCACATGAACTTGGCACATATTAAGAAAAGAAAATAAATTAACTGAAAACTGTAAGAAATCAATCAATAAGATATAGGAAAAAGAAATGGTAGCCCAGGCTGGCTTTAAACTTGAGATTCTTCTACCTCAGTCTCCTAAGTGCTGGAATGACAGATGTATCCTGCTGTGCTCAGCATGTCAACGGAATTTCTGGTTTTGCATAGGCATCATTTAGAGGAAGTCACTAAGAAAACTGGACCTAATGAAAGCACTGCACAAAAGCAGCAAGTATAGTGTGGCTGGTTCATCAAGGAAGACAAAGCTGGATGTGAGGTGTGGCACGACCATTCTTCTACCTTCTAGCTGTGTGACTTTGGTAAGTTAATCAAGTCTCCCTGGCCTGTCTCACCAGTAATCATAAGTAATAATACCTCCACCTTTGCATAGAGTGAAGAATATGAAGTGCCGAGTGCACCCTGTTAGTCACGTAGCAACCATTAATACTGCCAACCTTAGAATTATTGGGCAGCAATGGAGACAGTCAACAAAGATTTATGAGACATCCATCACCTGCCAAGGAGGTATTGGAAGAACAAAGAGGACATTTTTTTAAAGGAAAGAAAATAAAGAGAATGTCTTAGAAAATGATCTAATCATTATAAACTATTTTAAGACTACTTTACTTTCAAGACTGTATGTGTGAACATGCTCATGCAGAAGCTACCAATTGTGTCCAGTGTCTTCCTCTATCATTTTTAACCTCATTTTACTAAGAATGGGTCACTTACTACACCTGGAAGTCACTGACTGGCTAGCCTAGCTGGGCAGAAGCCCAAGAGATCCTCCTGCTGTTGTATGCTCAGTACTGGAATTTCAGGTCTGCCATTGCACTTTCCTGACTTAGCCATCTCCACCGTAACCAAGAGTTTAAAATTTTTTCTTCTTGCTGAAAATGAAGCATTGAAAATAGGTGTTCTGAAGCCAGGTGGTGGTGCATGCCTTTAATCCCAACACTAGGAAGGCAGAGGCAGGCAGATCTCTGTGAGTTCGAGGCCAGCCTGGTCTACAGAACAAGTTCTAGGACAGGTTCCAAAAGCTACAGAGAGACCCTGCCTCCCCCCCCAAAAAGGGGGAAAAAATGGTGCTATGGTCACTGAAGCAAGGTAAAGTCTAGGACTATATAAATGAGCTGACAAGACAGCGCAGCTGGTAAAGGTTCTAGCTGCCATGAGGAAGAACCTGTGTTTACTCCCCTAAACCTATACAATAGGAGAAAACTGATTCCTACAAGCTGCCCTCTGATTCCACACATGCAGGGTGACATGTGTTGCATGAGTGTGCACACACAAACAATAAATAAAAAAATGGATAAATAAATAGAACTGTACAAATGAGCCTATAATTTAAACACTCATTTGAAAAAGTATATACTATCCTTGGCCCCAAGAAAATGGTACTAAGTAATGGTTTTAGAAAGCGCCCTCTAACAGCATTAACCCTGTAAGCCAGTGGGAAAGGAGGCCCAAACCAACACAAGTGCACTGGGCTCAAGCTCAAACACAAGTGGTATCCACCCAAAGAACTTAGAAGAACAGATTAAAAATAGAAGTCCATATATAATGATATAAACTAAGTATACAAAAATCCCAAATCATAAATGAAAGTTATTTCCATTTACCTGATTGCTTAGAATTTCTTTCTTTCCACTGAATATTTTTGCATTTGATCTGGTTTTGTCTTTCTTTGCGGAGTCGTTCTAATCTTTGAGCTTGAAAAGAAATATTATAACTATAAGTTTGTCAATGAAAGTTTACTATAAACAAAGACATAATTAACTACCTTTATATGAATAAAGATGTTTTATATTGCATATGGAGGAAGAAAGTCATAAAATTTTAAAGGTGGCACCCCTGAAAAGCAAATACCAACAAAAACATGAAAATATTCTTGATTTATAATTGAAATTAGAGGATATAAAACATTAATAGAGATCATAAAGATAGTATTAACATGGAAGAGAATAATAAAATGTGAAAACTTCTGTGATTAATATGACATTTCATTATATAAATCATTAATAACGGTCTTAAAGGAATTTTAATGCACAAATGAACTGAAGTGAATATTACATTACAGGAATAAAATTACTGTTATGAATTACTCTACCCGTTTCAAAAATTAAAGATAAATGAACTCAGACTAGACTATTAAAGTTTTAAATATAAAATCCTTTATCTAAAAATCATGAAAATTATAAAATGTCAAAGCTATATAAATTAGCATAGCTTTTCTTCAGTGGGCTGAAACAGTTTATAGGTAGTAAAATAAATGATTTGTATCTTTGTCACATTAGTCAAATCGTAAAAAGAACAATTCTTCTTTAAAAAACTTTAAGATGTACTTTAAAGATTAAAAACTAAGTTCCTTGATCACCAATATGGCCTATAGTTTCAATTAAGTACTAACACCTCAGCGTTAACTAAAGAAATGTCTGCACCAAGAGTCACCTAAAATCACACGTCTGTTATTACACTGGCTAATCAACCTTCAACCTTCAAAAATCAGCAGCCTGGTCCTTCACAGAAAGACAACGGGTATCCATTAGCAACTGCTGCTCACAGCCATAACTGGGGGAAATCAGAACTCAGGTCTCTCTCACTGTTTTTTCGTGCTACTCTTCCACATCCTATTGAGGCACACACACTGGCAATAGAAAAATATCTAAAATAAATTTTGCTTACAAACACTTTCAAGATGGGAAACCATACATTCCTTCCTTAGCATTATGCGAGAGAAACACTGGAAATGACCTTCCCAGAAATTTAAAAACTATGCAGGCAAAAGCATTCTTTTTTGTTAGTTTTTTCAAGACAGGGTTTCTCTGTGTAGCCCTGGCTGTCCTGGAACTTGCTTTGTAGACCAGGCTGGCCTCAAGCTCAGAGATCCACCAGTCTCTGCCTTCCAAGTGCCGGTGTGTACCACCACTGGCCCTGACTTGCAAAAGCATTCTGACAACATCGCTATACCTAACCAAACCCACTGTCATTAGTAACAATGAAGGATGCAGTCACAGTAACACCACTGTAACACTCTAAATGGGCATCATCTTCTTCCTGGTAAAATCTACCCCGCCTGTCACAGAAGATACCATGTCACAAACTTTGCAAGGATGTTCCAACTAGAGCACTGAGTGGTAATGGCTCTAAATTAGTTGCGAACCTTCACTAAAACCCTATTTTGATTAAAGTCTTTCTTGATACTGGGAAGTGATATTAGTTATTTTCTTCTTATGGAAAAACTCTTCTTTTTGATGTCACAGACACTGCATTCTGAACTCAACTTCAATGTTTCTTTCACTGTGAGGCATACCTAGCTCTGCCAGCAGACTCCCAGTTAACATTTTACATCTGAAGCATGAAAATAAACATTTTTCATTATTGTCCATCTCTTGTCACTCTCTTTCCTTGGGATTAACAGGCTACTACTACTGATTCTGATTATATTTTATAATGGTCTAAAAAAGGATCCTTAAAATGCCATCTCTCACAAGTATCCATATATATATATATATATATATATATATATATATATTTCAGCATGTATTCTTTCTCCCTAACTCCCTTTCCTCCCCCCCCCTCAAATAAAGCCTTGGCACACTGCATTCTCCTGGAAAGATTATAAAAGCACTATCAACTGGACAATGGCAATGATAAGCCTCTAAAGGTTAAGAACTAAATACATATGGCAAATTTGAGTATTTACAAACACTGAGACCAAAGGTTTGTGATCAACTTAAGGAAATAAGAGGAAAGCATCAAAATAAGAGCATTTTTGTGCCTCCCTTACTCCATGTACGGATCCTATTAAAACCCACCCAGGAGCTGGAACTTTAGTGGGCCTGCATTCCTGGGCTAGCCTGCTCTTGTACTGATTTTGGTGCCTGTACTCCTAGGCGATCCTGCTCCCATATTAAGAGATCTTTGTCACCCTGAATCTCCCTCAAGGAAATTTACTTGCGACTGGGTGGCTCTAAGGTCTCAAAACAGGGCCACTTCCTTTTCTAAAGGCAACTTCCACCTACATAAGGCTCTCCTGTCTACTTCCTCCTAACAGCTCAACACCAAAGTCGTCTTCTACTCACAAAGAGATGCTCAACCACTCTCTCACTAGGCACAGACTCCCTAATGGACCTCTTCCAACCCTGTCCATTATCTCTTGGCTGACTACTGATCTGAAGCTAAGAAGACAACTAAAGACAGTTTACCTGTGTTTGAGCGTCTTCTAATACCAAAGTCCCAGCTTGAGGTAATATCGACAGACTGGGCGTACACGTAGCCCTGAGTCTCACCACTGCTTCCCTGAACTTCTGACCCACTGTCTCCAGGCACTGAAGGAGGATGAGTCTTCTCTAGGTCAACATCATGATCAATGAGAACCATTTCACACATTCCCGTGTCATCACTGGTCACATGTGACTGTCGAATATGAGCTAAAATGATAGTTGGATTGTCCAAGAAGGCCATCCTTTCTGTGGGCCAGTTTCTTTAAAAGGCTATTTTCTCCTCTTCATACTGTTTCACGGACTCACCTACCTAGAAACATGATGCACACAGCAATATTTAAGAAACAGACAAAATATGGCTGAATCATTTTTCAAACAAACTCAATATGATAAAAGTTCACCTTGAAATCCAACATTATCTCTGTACCCAGAAGCTTAGATGGATAAAAGCTAAGCTGAAAGGAGAGTTTTATAAGCACCAGGCCTATGGCTCTCTTGCAAGCAAATCATAGCAACACTCAGTGAGGCTACTCAAGGCAAGGAAGCATGCTAGAATGTACGTTTTCCTTCCCACTTCCTCTACTTCATGCACCTGCTCATGATGCTGTGAGGTAGAGGGTAAGGAACAAAGTGTTGTCAGGTGATATGCTACAGTACTCACCTGCACATAGCAGTTCAGTCTCATGGCTGTAAATTTAAAGGGACAAGAAGTTTTTTGAGCTAACAAGAATTTTACAAAAGTTTACCGCCAAAGTAATTTTGTTCAATAAACATTTTTTCTTTTAAGATAATATTGTGCTTTTCAAATAAAATATATTAATCAAAATTGCCTTGCCGCAAGATTAATTTCTTATCTTAGAAACCTAATTATAAGAACTGCTTCCTTGATCCTGTTAAAGCTACACGTAATAATGTTTATCCCATGAACTAGATAGAACTTTCTCAGTGGGCTGGAAATATTCAGCACAGAATAATACATACTGTGGCTAGGAAACAGACCCTAGAGACCAAACTAGGTTTTGTTATTGTTGTTGTTATTTTGTTTTTCAAGATAGGGTTTTTCTGTGTAGCTGTCTTGGAACTTTGAAATATGCTTGCCTCTGCCTCCCAAATACTGGGATTAAAGGTGTGTGCCACCACAGCTCAACAAGACAAAACTAGTTTTAAATCTCTAGAATCCACATAAAAAGATGGGTGTGGGGGGTTGGAGGGATGGCTCGGAAATTAAGAGCACTGGTTGCTTTTTCAGAGGACCTAGGTTTGATTCCCAGCACCCACATGTTGGTTTACAAACATCTATAACTACAATGCAAGGGAATCTGACATTCTCTGACCGCTACAGGTACCAACTATACACACGGTGCACATACATATATGCAGAGGAAACATTCATGCACATAAAATCAAATAAATCTTAAAAATAAAAATCTGAGCATAGAAGAAGCATTGGCCTGTAACCCCCAAACTACAGAAAGCAGAAACAAGAGCATCACTGGGGCTTGTTGGCTGCTAGTCTAGTTACAGTGAAAGACTGTTTCAAGAGAATAGGAGTTATACAGCAGAACACACAATGGCCTCATACACAGGGGCATGTGTACCTGAACACATATACAATCATACCCACACATATATTCACACACTAACTCTCACACAAATACATACCTTTAGGGCTGGGAATATAATAGAGTACTTGCCTGGCATATACAAGGCTCTGGGTTTGGTTCCCAGTATAAAGACAAGGAAAAAGAAAAGAGAGGGGGGAAAGGTGAAAGACTCTTGTCATTTGTCTCTTCTAGAAAGGGAACAGGGGAAAATCTAGTAACATCTGATTTTTAAAATTTATCAAAAAAAAATTGCCATTATCTAGTGGATCTTAAAGATACTATTAGAAAAAATGTGGTTGAAGCACATTGTTAAACAAGACATTAATTAAAATATGCTAATATTTACTCCCTTTCCTTTATATCTGGTTCATGGACTACTTCTCTCACAAAGGCTAATTGGAAATGCAAAGCTAAGTACCTCATGTCTAAACAAAACTTTATGTAGGACAGACCTCCTATGTCCCCAATACCATGTGGTAAGTGTCATACATTTCTCAAATATCTGATCTCCTTAATTATAACATGCCAGTGTATTGATGAAATAATTACAAAATTTAAAGTGAGCATTTAAATTCCATTTGTGAAAACGAAGGCTTTTCTATAACCATAGAGGGAGCACTGAGCATAGAGCCTCTTGTCAAGAAGCTGATGGTTGCAGTTGGTCACCTGCAAGCCTCCTAGAACAATCAGCTATTTTCCCTCCATAAAAGGCAGGCAGCTAACTGCTGGCAAAAAGGTTGTGTCTTTTACCTGCATATTGTCTAGCCCTTCCTGCAAAACTAGATGTTTACTGAGTGTTCTGGTACCAAAAATCAAAAAGCAAAGAACAAAGAAAAGTACACTAAATTACCCTTAAAAACAAAAACAAAAACAAACAAACAAAAACAACCACAGAACTTTTCTAGTAAAGCAAATCTGCTCCAGCACAGCTTATGAAGAACAGAGAAATGGGTTAAGCAGCTCTGAGGGAGCACACCAACTCTCCAACTTCCCCTTTCATTAAAGGCTTCGACATACTCCAGCATCAGCAGGCAGTTTCTCTGTTAAACAGTATGACTCCATGCAGTGATGAATGTGTGTGATTTGATCCACACCAGCTCTGAGAGGAAACTTCCACAGGACTTCCCTGGGAAACATGCTATTGGAGTGTCATTTCTGGGCTCCTATGAAGTGTGCCTGCAGTTCCATAAAGACAGGGGCCTTAGCACCGCATCTCTCTGGCAACAAGAATGCTACACCAAGCAGGATACCCAATACATGTTGCTGTCTCACTTTCAATGACTATCCAATCCTGCAGTCGAGATAAGTCCTTCAAGTATGTCAGATGTGTGGTGAGTGAGAGGGATCACATTCTGTTAATACAGACATGAGAGCCTCTCACCAATGTGCCTTTCAAAACTGTCACCTTGGGACACTATCCATTTATGCCAACACTGCTTTTCAGAACCACTGACAGTATTTTTGAAATCTCTTAAGAGTGGGAAAGCATCGCTTGAAGGTATATTTGATTTCTAACACAGATGTACAACAAAATAAGTTATTTTTTCTGTTCACTTGCACAAAGAACAAAAAGATTTTAAAGAACTAATATTGACAGGTATCCTGAGACATTACACTCTCATTTATTTATTTTTTATGTTTTTAGAACTGTTTTATTATGACAAATCCAGCAAAACTTTGTACATACACATATAATCAAAACTGCCCTCCTAAAATAAACATTCAAATTTCTTCTAACATCATCGTACAGGTTATTAGTTGCAAAATACACTCTCATTTATAATAGAAAGGAGTGAAAACGGGTACTTGCTAGAGAAGCTTGGTAATGCTTATCAAAATGTAAAACGTAAACATTCTATGAAATCCACTATAGAACTTGCCCCAGAAAGTAACTAAGCATAAATGTTTATATCAGAATTATTTGGAATATATACTGAAAATCTAAATGTAATCTAAACATTCAAACAACCATACATATGCTCTGACACATATATACAATGGAATACCATGCAGTAAAAAAAAAAGAAAGGGGCTGGGGAGCATGAAAGTCCTGAGTTCAAATCCCAAACACCTATATAAAAAGCTAGGTATGGCCCCATATTCCTATAACTCTAATGCTATGGGTGACAGAGACAGGAGGATCACTAGAACTTGCTGGTCACTAACCTAGAGTCAGCTGCAGCTACATCACAAGAGAATAAGAAAAAGAACAACAGAACAGGACACCTAATGTCTCTGGCCTCGGCACATGGGCATGCATATATCACACAAAGACAAACACACATAAAACTTACTAATATACAATACATACGGTAGAAGATAAATAAATGTAATATATATATTTGGTGTGGGATTCCCCTCTGTATGCTATGAATATGTTTTATTACCACTGGTTAATAAAGAAGCTGCTCTGGCTTATGGCAAGGCAAACTAAAGTGAATGCAGGGAGAAAGAAGGCAGAGTCAGGTAGACTCCACCCAAGAAGCAAGAAGTGAGTTAACAAACCATAACACTCATGGTAAAATATAAAATAACAGAAATGGATTAGTTTAAGATATAAGAGCTAGTGAGGAATTCGCCTGAGCCATTGGCCAAACAATGCTGTAATTAATGTAGTTTTGTGTGATTATTTGGGTCTGGATGGCCAGGAAACAAAAATGCAGTTTCCATTTATATACCAATGTATATAACCAATGGCTATAACAAGAACCTTAAAACCCAGAAAAATGATAATATTTCACAATGGATGATGTTTAGAGACATTATAACCAGGTGAAATGTGCCAGTCATAAAAGAACATGTACTCATATGAGCCACCTAAAGCACACACTCTTAATGACAGAAAGGGAGACTGATAGATGCCAAGGAATGGAGGAAGGAGGACCAGGCAGATGTCAGTACTATTTCCAGTCTAGGAAGATGGAAAATTCTCGAGATGGGTGGTGGTGATGGCTGCATACCACCACGAGTATTCATAATACCACTGAACTATGTATTGAAAAATCATTAAAATGACAAATCTCATGCTATGTATATTTTACTACAATTGAAAGTCTTTTAATTTAAAAAAGTTTTAAATCTGGGATGCACTAAACAAAACAAAATTAACCAATTTATCTCCAATTCAATTATTAAATATTGTGTTTTTAACATTTATGTGTGAGAGAGTAAGCAAAGCAAGAGAATGGAGGTAGAACCGAGAACTTCACAAATGGTAAGTAGTCCTAGCTCTATGCCCCAAGCCCCTTTCTCCCACTTTTACTTACCAGGTTCTTCAAAGCATATTTTTTTACTTAAAAAAATGTAATAGGGACATCTAGACAGAAGTGAGGACCATTCCAAAATGACAGATTTTTTTCTTTTATTTTTTTTAAATTTAATTTTTTTTTTTTTTTTTTTTTTTTTTTTTTGGTTTTTCAAGACAGGGTTTCTCTGTGTAACAGCACTGGCTGTCCTGGAACTCTCTCTGTAGACCAGCCTGGCTTCAAACTCACAAAGATCTACCTGCCTCTGCCTCCTAAGTGCCACCACCTTCCTATTTTTGTCTTCTTTTGAGACAGAATCTCATATACCACAGGCTGGCCTCGAATTCCTGACCCTCCTACCTCACCTCTCACATGCTGAGATTACCTATGTATGCTACCACTTCTAGTTTTAAAATGACAAGTATTTTTAACATATAGAGTTGGTCTGTTGGTCTCCTTATAAAAAGACTCTGCACAATCTGCTTAGTTCTTATTGATCTATTAAAGAGGATCCTGGCATAACTTGGATACTACATACAACCACTCACAACTGCGTATGTTCACAGAACCTGCATGTAGTACCTTGAGACATGGCTGAAATCATTTTTAGCAGATTCTGATGAATATCAGGTCTCAACAATCTTTTAAGATTAGGATCTCATTCTGTAGCCCAGGCTGACCATAAACTCATAGGGTTCCTGTCTTCACCTCCTGAGTACTAGGATTATAGGCATAAGCAACCATACCCGGTTCTAAATACTCAAGAACTTTATACACACAAGCTCCCAAATTTTACTGGCAATTGTTTATAGGAAAGCATGAGATGAAGCATAATAAATAATAAGACATAGATGCACAGTTAGGGAAATTAGCCATGGGGCAGTGATTCAAGATAGAACAGTATGTATCCACAGGACTTGTACATTTGCTATAGCTAGAGCACAGGATTCCAGAAACCAAAAGGAACTACACATTGACTAACCTCAAGTTATTGCAAAAGCTAAAATTATTTATCCTTTTTACATGAATTAATTTACATAACCATCAAAATAACCTTTTTAAGGTAACTGCTATCATAAGGCATAGAAACACATGTCTTTAGTTCCAGCGCTTGGGAGGCAGAGACAGGTAGATTTCTGGGATTTCAAGGCTGGCCCGGTGTACAGAGCGAGCTCCAGGACAGGCTCCAAAGCTCGAGAGAAACCTTGTCTTGAAAACAACAACAAAAGGCTGCTTTTTTTTTTTTTTTTATTCTCCATTTACAGACTGGGAAAAAAAAAAAAAAAAAAAAAAAAAAAAAAACAACAAAGCACCCACCGGGCAGAATAAAAAAGGTTAAGAAATGTGGTCAGAGCACATGTTCCTAACCATTGTGCCACAGCCTCACAACAAAGAATCACAACAGTGGCTGCAAGACAGTTTATAAACACCCCATTGTTGTGGGTTCCAAGGATTGACAGATATTTCTTTCCTGGGTCTTCATATAAGCTTTAAGACACAATGTGTTCAGCTGTATACATTTAGCTACTCTGCTAATGCTACAGTAATTTTTATACAACAGCAAAAGAAAAAAGCAGTACCTGCAACAATTGTTGAAAAAGACAAACATGTTTCACAAAATTTCCTATATGAAAGGAACATGAGAGATCATCTACTTTTGACCTAAAACTACAGGTCTTACTTTATATCTCAAGTTAGGTCTAAATACATATTAAGTTGGGTTGATTTGTTGCAAAGCTGGACTCAAACCCAGGAACCTTCGGTGTACTTGCCAAGCACTTGCCCCTAAACTATGCCTCTGATCCCAACCCAGAGATATTTTTGAAAATAGTAATTTATGCAACCTCAGCTATAAGTCAACAGCTGAAGTATTTTATCTTTCTTCGAATAATTCACCAGAAGCATTGAACTCTCCTCGTACTCCTTCACTAAGGACCTGCAAGCTACAATGTGTCTAAACGTTTGTGTCAAGTCCATGCTTAGAAAGGACTTCCATCTCCTTCCCTTTCAACATACTGCACTCACTGCTCTCCACTAGTAGGACGAACAGCCCTCACCTGCAATCTGTGAAAACCTGCCTGAATAAGCAACAGCCCGAGGCTTCTCAAAGGTCTGCAAACTCCCAATCAAAAATTACTGCTGCCCCATCAATGTGTCATATAAATGCTGGCATGTTAATTGTGTATTTATAAGATTGTTAATGGTTAGTTAATTTACCTCCCACACTATTATTGTACTTGAAATGATTTAACGTCTGCTAAGGGAATTAACAACATGTAACAGCAGATGTGAGTTGTTTTTTTGGGGTTGTTTTTGGGTTTTGTTTTTTAACCTTTCTACACTGTACCCCACCTTGACATTGTTAGTATTAGCCATGATAACCTGAATAACCTGATTCCCAAGCAGGAGTCATTAACACACTAACAAAAGCAGTCCTATTTATCTACCATGACACAGGGTGGTCACAAGTTAGGATAACAAAATCCTTTCATTATATATGAAGTTTCAATTCATAGAAACCAGCAGACTATCTTTTGACTATGACCAACGTTCTCTGATTTAGCTACAGTTCAGAATTTATTCCTCTTAGAATTTGAATATGGAAATGACTATTAAAATAAAATGCAGTTTATTGCTTCTGAATTTCTTTCTCTCACTTTCTCCAATGTAACTCTAAATTAAACCTTTCTGTATTTTTTAGACTGCTCTGGGAGTTCAAAGCTTCTCCACACGACTATGCCTAACTTCAGTGAACAGTAACAGTGAGAACATATATCTGGAGCTTATTTTATCCTCCTCCATTTCTACTTCCATACTTTGAGTAAAAATACTTTAAGATTTTTAAAAAACGGGGGCGGGGTATGTTTGCATATTCTTTTGAATGAGATTCACTCACTAACCATCATCTTACAGTGAGACTAGGAATCTCTAAGAGTGTGCTGTCCATAGACTCATGTCCACGTAGGGGCTCATCCACACAAACAGAAAAGAAACACAATGCAATGTATATACCAACACTAAACGACTATGCTTTCCAAGAAACAGAAAAGTCCCAGAAAGGAAGTGTGTTCCAGGATGGCCAGGGCTACACAGAGAAAACCCTTTCTTGAAAACAAAACAAAACAAACAAATAACAGTAAAACACTTTAAGGATGGCTGGGCTTTTCTTAGGCAGAAATAAAAGAAGGATAGTGATAGATGACCCATGCTGTGAGCAGTACTGATCACTTGTCATGTAACAGCCACACTAGGCTACACTAACCATCTTGGTTTGGTAAATCTGGGTTTGCACTATGATTTGCACTGATCAAATGTAGTTGAAATAATTGTATGAAATTTCAAAATCTTGACCTCTAGATGACTGGCTTTGGAATATTTCCAAATCATCATCAAAAGAAAACCCATGTGTTATATAGACATGTTCATGTAGGTACGCACACTTGTATGTGTAGGTGCCTGAATGTGTCCCTGCGGAGGTTACAGCTGGTACTGTTTTCTTCAGTCACTCTCCACTCTATTTTTTGAGACAGTCTCTCTGAACCTAAAGTGCAACAAATCAGCTAGGCTGTCTGGCCAATGAGCTTCAGGGATCTACCGTCAATGACCCTAGTGCTGGGATTATAGATGTACATCATGCACCCAACTTTGATATAGGTTCTGGGGATCTGAATTCACATCGCATGCTAAGCAAACACTTCTGCAGAGCTACACCCACAGCCCTAAGAAATTTGTTATGTTTTGCTGTTGTTTGTTTGTTTTGTTTTGTTTTCAAGAAAGGGTTTCTCTGTATAGCCCTGGCCATCCTGGAACACATTCTGTAGACCAGGCTGGCCTCTAACTCAGAGATCCTCCTGCCTCTGCCTCATGAGTGCAGGGATTAAAGGCTGAGTCAGCACCATAGCTAAGAAATTTGTTTTTAAAACTCATTAGTTAAGCTAAATAGATTTATGTATACACATAAAAAAACTCATTAGTTACAGTCTATCCTATGATTAAACTACACCTCTTTGTTTTAAAAGAAAAAAATATATACATCACTAGAACAAGGTGTAGTGGCAAGGTCTGTAGTTTCTGCAACTTGGAAAGTAGTGGCAATAGGACCAGAAGTTCAGTAATCCTCAGCCATACAGGTTCAAGGACAGTCTAGACAGTATTTCTAAACAAAAACAAAAACAAAAACAAAAAACCACACAGTGGTTAAGAGCACAAACTGCTTGTCCAGAGGATATGAGTTCTGCTCCCAGCACATAGGTAGGTAGCTTACAATTGCTCCAGTTCCAGCCAATTCTAGTTTCTTCTGGCACTAGCATTCCTATACACATACTACCATCTCATGTTTCATGATTAAAATAATACATTTTCAGAAAAAGAAAACACTACTAAAATTGATAGTTAAGAAAAATGTGCAATGCTTGTTTTTGCTGGGTTCAGTTTCCCAGAGCATACAGGGATTTTCTTAAACCCCAGTATCAATCTGGAGAAAAACTGGCCTTGGTGCTATTCTTTCTCAATGGACAACTCAAAATCAAAATTCTGCCTACAGATGTTCCTGATGACAAGTACAAAGAATGTAAGCAATAATCACTAAGTAATAATTAATATATAACCATATATGAAGCTCCATGCCCAGGTCAGACTACAGTATTACTCCTCCCCTGTTATAAAACATCACTTCCAGGTCCTGAAATAACGTTGTTACAAGTAACAGCAATAGAACTTCAGACAACCTAACCACCCACAACACTCAAAACTCCAAACCTGACAATAATTTCAGTGGTTACAAGAAATCTATCCATTTGGCCGGGCGGTAGTGGCGCACGCCTTTAATCCCAGCACTCGGGAGGCAGAGGCAGGCGGATCTCTGAGTTCGAGGCCAGCCTGATCTACAAGAGCTAGCTCCAGGACAGGCTCTAGAAACTACAGGGAAACCCTGTCTCGAAAAACCAAAAAAAAAAAAAAAAAGAAAAAGAAATCTATCCATTTGCTGCAATGTAGCCCTAAATTATTTTTTCTAAAGGGTGTTATCTCTCTGACATAATAGGTTTGATTGGCAGTTGTAGAAAGAAATAATTTCAGGTTTTACATTAAGATCTCAGGTAAAAAAATGTTTATAGTTTTATCTAGAATGAAGATACAAGTAATGTCAAAGCTGCTAGACTGTTTTCAACATGAAATCATTGGTTAAGCAGTGTTCATCTGCTTCCCAAGTACTCACTCACAGACATTACTCATCTGATGAGGGCTACAAAGCACTTACTATGTGTCAGGCACCAGAGACAGAGACTAGAAAGAAACAGCAGACTCGACCACTGCACTTATGGAGCGGGGGGGGGGGGGGGGGAGGTTATGGGAGAGACAGCTGCATAAAGTCTGGTCTCTTGGCATCACCCATCCACTTTACTGTATAGCTACCCCCTTTTCTTGACCTTACAGGCCACAGTCAACAAAATATAACAAAGGTGTGAAAGGCACAATTCCTCAGAAACATTCTGTCACATGAGACCTCTCAGTCAAGTGAAGACAAAAATGGTCAACGAAAGAGATTCCCAAGGGCCTTGAAGCAAGCAGTGATGCAGCGAGGACCACAAGCTCAACACTGAGACTGTCTTGGCCATTAGTTAGGAGCTGTGAGGAACACATGCTACCAACATCCTAAGCAGCTCAGAAACTCACCACCAGCTCGCACCTTCATTTCTGAGATCATGTGGAGGAACCCAGCTGGAGCCTGCCTCCTGTCTCTGAGAGTCCTAAGCTTGTACTGCTTTAAGTCATGCAGTAAACCCAAATGCAAAGCACAGAGAGCTCTCTCTACAACCTGGTTCCACTATCAGCCCTTCTCCCCTCAACCTCCTGCAACTCTCAGTAACTCTGTGTATCTTCTGGTCTTTAAAGGGTGATGATGTAGCTCCTGGTTATGAGATCTGCTCTTCTCCAACACAGCCAAAACTTCCCTTCAGTCCAACACAAGCATCTCACCCCCGCGAACTCTTCTCCGAGACTTAGGGCCCACGTGGTTTCACAGGCACCTTATTTCTGCCTTCAGTATTTAGCTGTAGGGACATCATTTCTAAGGAACTATGTGCTCCAAACTGATGCAACTCTTGATTCAGTAAGGTTTTATGAAGGTGTCAATCTCCCTCTTCTTAAATCACCTGCTGAAGACACAACAGTGGCAACGGTTTCAGACATCTGGCAATTGCCAGCGCTATCTATGGCTGTCACACTGGGGATGGGTGCTACTAACAAGGGGATGGCCAATCATGCTACAGTACACAGGGAAACACCCACCACAAAGAACTGTAGCATCAAAATGTCAGTATCAACAATGCTGAGGCCAAGAAACCTTCATCTGTGACTCAAAAAGACATCTGTGGTCACTTCTAATTCCCTTAGAATCATTTCTTACTAAACCAAAGAACTTTGCTACTAAAATCTAAACTCAAAACTTCTGCAATCTAAACAATTCCTACTATCTGTGTTCTGATAGTTTAATGTACTAGGAAGACCTAGAGCTCAAATCACTGCTATTATAGTAAACTGCAAGTCAGGCATAGTGGTGTACCCCTTTAAGCCAAACACTAGGGAGACAGAGGAAGGCAGATCTCTCTGTGAGTTCAAGGCCAAGTCCAGTCTATGTAAAGAGTTCCAGGACAGCCAGGGCTACACAGTGAGACCCTGTCAAAAAAAAAAAAAAAAAAAAAAAAAAAGCCAAGCTGGGTATGTCAATCAATGGGTAAGTGATCACTTTCATGCATGAAATGCTGGGTTTGATCCTCACACTGCATAAATCAGACATAGTAGTGCATGCCTATAATCATGGTACTTGGGTGGTAACTACCTGTTCAAGGTCATCATTGGCACTTAGCAAGTTCACAGCACTTGGACTGCTGTACTGCAGGAAACCATTATAAACAAAACAAACAAACAAAAATCACAAGTTGCATTTCCTCATCCTTTTTCTATAAAGCCTACCTGCCTGTCTGGGATGATGGCTCGGTTGATAAAGTACTTTAATAGTCATGAAAGAATGAAGACCTGGGAGCATGCCTGTAATCTCAGCACTTGGGGGAGGAGGGAGCACGGCAGAATCATGAGGATTTACACGGACTGCTGGCATGCCAATACAGCCGAATCTGTGAGTCCCAGGTTCAGTGAGAAAGACTCTATCAAAGTGACTCTCAACCTTTCTAATGCCATGTCCCTTTAGTACAGTTCCTAATGTTGTGGTGACCCCCAACCATAAGATCATTTTCATTGCTACTTCATAACTGTAATTTTGCTGCTGCTATGAATCAGAATGTAAATATCTGTGTTTTCCGATGGTCTTTTGACCCCAAAAGGGGTTTCCATCCACAGGCTGGGAATCACCACTCTATCTCAAAAGATAAGAAAATACCCAACATTCTTTTTTTAATATTTTATTATGTATACAAAATTCTGTCTGTGTGTATGCCCACAGGCCAGAAGAGGGCACCAGACCTCATTACAGATGGTTGTGAGCAACCATGTGGTTGCTGGGAATTGAACTCAGAACCTTTGGAAGAGCATGCAATGCCCTTAACCTCTGAGCCATCTCTCCAGCCCTACCCAACATTTTGGTTTTTCGAGACAGGGTTTCCCTGTAGTTTCTATAGCCTGTCCTGGAGCTAGCTCTTGTAGACCAGGCTGGCCTCGAACTCAGAGATCCGCCTGCCTCTGCCTCCCGAGTGCTGGGATTAAAGGCGTGCGCCACCACCACCCGGCCCCAACATTCTTTACATACAAGTGAACATCCATAAACACACACTTTTTTTTTAATTAAAGCCTGCCTGCCTGCTTGCCTTTCTTTACTTGGGTGCCTCTTACTCATTATTCAAAAATCCAGCTCCATGGTCAAATCTTTCAGGAACTTTCTAATGAGTCCCACATTAGCTGTTCCTTTAAATTTCCACTCCGCTGCACTGCATGGCCTATCTATCTCTAAGTAATGAATCCATAATAGTCACTAAGTACTGAATGGTACATTCAGCAACTATGCACTGTAGGTCAACATCTGTCAGGCACTCCTCTAGATACAGAACTCACAGTGTGCACATATACCCACAGTCCTGCCTTCATGGAGCTCATGTTCTAATGATATCAGTCAAACAAACAAAGCATGTATACTACAGCAGCTAGAAGCACTGTGGAGCACAGCACAGGGGAGAGCGAGCCACACTAGATGGAGTACTAGATTGCCACTGCAAACAAAATAGCACCAGAATGGTTCATTGTGAAGTTTCTGACTTACCACCTAAAGCAAGACAGGGAAAGCCATGTGCATATGAACAATGAGGAAAAAGATTTGCAAAGCTAAGGCTGTTGGCACATGCCTGCCACAATTCAAGTACGCAGGAGTCCTGCAAGAGGGACAAGCAGCATGGGGTAAGAGCTAGAAAAGTAGGACGAATCCTTACAGATACTCTAAGAAAAATGAGGAGTCAAAGGAGAGTTATGAAAAGAGCAGCACAATAGGATCTAACACACATTAAAGGGATCTCTCTGGAGCCAGCAAGATGGCTTAGCAAGCAAAGGCACTTGCCACCAAGACTGACTACCCAAATTCAACCCAAAGACTGACATGGTTGAAAGAGATGACTCCCTCAAGTTGTCCTCTGACCTCCAGATGAGCACTGTGGCATGTGTGAACCACAGAGGAAACCTGAATTCCAGTTCCCCAACTATTAGAGCCCCAATTGTATGGTTTGGACAAGTCACTTCTCATGTTCACAAAACTATGACGTAGATTCTACTACTATCCATGTTCCACAGATCAATAAACAGAAGCAGACTTGCCAAAAGCCACACAAGGAAGAGGCAGAGCCATGATAAAGCCCCGGTAGGCTGGCTCCAGCACTCTACCCTGAAACCACACATTCTGTCCCTAAGTCTACTAACCACACTCTCAAACCTACTGTGCACACTGAGGGCACAAACATCTGTACCTCCCACACAGGAAGTCAGGGTAACAAGTGCTCAGCTGCAGTCCTCATCCATAAGGGGAAATTCAGACAGTGGAGAAAACACAAGAATACAAATGGTCACCATAAAGCATGAGAGCCACACTGGATTCCAATAGTGTGCTACAGAATCACAACGAACAGATGGCTAAGTGAAATTGGCTGCTCACACAAGGCTTCTCAAGACATATGTGTGACCAAGACAATGAAAGTCATCACTTCAATTTACCCACCTGAAGAGCAGTCGCAAAAGAGCTGACACTGCTCTGTAATGCTGGCTCCTTGATCAGGAAGTTTTCAATAAAATCCTCTTTTCCATGGATGGTATGAAATCAAAGACAGGATCCTTATTGTAAGACATCTCAAGGAAAGGGGGGGGGGGGTCAGCAGAAGGCAGGTCTGAGGGGCTGAGAACAATCAAGTATAAAGCTGCTTAGGTCCAAATCTGGATTTGGTACTCACTATAGGGTCTATGGAAAATAACAACCCCTATGGTTATTTCCTCATCTGGAAATGGGAATCATTTTGATGGCTACTCAGAATGAGAGAGACTGACTGAATAAATTAATGTTATGTACTTATGATACTGCCTGGCCCATGACAGGCACTACCTAGATGCCTACTATTACTGTTGCTATTACTCCCTGGTTTATGATGAATCTGCAACGATGAGAAAGAAGTTGGAATAGTTAAAAGACAGGCCAAGCAGCAACCTTCAATATAGTCTGTACTAAAGCAAGAAATAGCAGACCATGTATTTATTAACTAAACCTACACAGAGTTCAAAGTTGCTGATGAAATGAGCATTTCAAAGACTGTTAGGAATCACAGTATACAGAAGATTCATCAATGGACAAGGCAGAAGACTACTGTGAATCTGTGACAACAGCCCAAGGAAGAGAGGCTGAAGTCTCAAGTGAAGCCACAAGGTGCTTTCGTAAACTCAGGAACAACTCCAGAGATAAAAAGTAGAACTTGGTGACTGAGTGAATGCAGAAGGGAACATTTACACTGTCAACAATGAAACACAGGTCACAGAATGCCTTAGCAGGTAAAGACGCTTGCTGCCAAGACTCATCTGAGTTTGATCCCCAGAGCCCATGTAACACAGAACTGACTCTTGAAAGTTGTTTTCTGACCTCTATGTATGTGATACACAAACTTTTTAAAAGAGTTTTAACAGGAGCAGGTTAACAGATGGGGGTGGGGGTGCAGATAACGAGTTAATTTCAGACACAATGAACTTGAAAATGGACTACCCAAAGAGATCAGCAAGACCCAAATTACACTTGTAATATTAGTTCTTTGGAGGCAGAGGAAGGAAGGCCACATGTCTGAGATCAACTTGAGCTATACAGCTAAACCACTGGGGGTAGGAGGGAGACATACGTGTAGCTCTGGAGAAAACTCTGAGAAAATCTGGAAGATATCAACATACATGTGACAGATGAAGTCATAAGTGAATGAGCTTGACCAGGGAATGTGTACAGCAAGAAAGCCCAAGAAACAACAACAGAAACAGAATAAATACAGGCTCAAAAGCATGAAGCCCTACGAAGAAAACCCAGAAGCTGTATTAGACACACACACACATACACACACACACACACACACACACAGAGAGAGACAGACTAAGACAGAGTAAGAGATAGACAGGCAGACTGACACACACATACATGCACATACACACAGACTCACATGTGTACACACACACACACACATACACATAGAGAGCGAAAGAGAGACTAAGACAGAGTAAGAGACAGACAGACTGGCACACACACACATGCATATACACACAGACTCACATGTGTACACACACACACACACACACACTCTCTCTCTACCTGCATTCAAGCATGCTACATAAACTTCCAAATTCTAAGCAATTCCTCTCTTTACAGGCTTGGAAACTCACACTGTTCCCTGTAAGAAAGAAGTTCCCAGTGGATCGTCCTTGTGAGGAAATCATAACAAACCTTTTTTGGCTTCCACCACTGTCCAACAGAGCCTTGTAAAGATATGCTAGGAATGTAAGCATGGTACAATCACTATGGGAGACAACTGGGCAGAGCCTCACAGAGTTACCATGTGAGCAGTAGGCTCAACATGCACCCTAGAGAACTGAACATACATGTTCACATACAAGTTTGTTCACACAGCATAATAACCAAAAAGGCCAACTGGTGAAAGGATAAACAAGAGGTGGTACACACATATGGTGAGAAAGGAAAATAAGGCATAATAATTCAACATTTTGCTAGGCAAAAGAGCCCAGATACAAAAAGCCACAGATTACAACTCTATTTCTATAAAAGGCTGACAAGAAGCAAAACCATAGAGATGCAAATTAGAGCAGTAAATGTCAGGAGTAGAGGGAGAGAAGTGGGGACAGGATACAGGACAGGGGAGAATGACACACGACTGGGGTCTGACTGTTCTAAACAGTGGTGATGGACAAAAAGCTTTGTAAATATATGAATTGTACCCTAGAAAGGGTGAATGCTATGGTATGTGACTCATACATATCTCAATAAAAAAAAAAAGGAGTACAGACAAGGAAGGCTAGAATCCACGCTACTTCAATGGTGGTTTGAATAAAAATGGCTCCCCACAGGCTCATAGGGAGTGGGGCTATTAGGAGGTATGGCCTTATTGGTGTAGGTGTGTCCTTGTTAGAGAACTTGTGTCCCTGAAGATGGGCTTTGAGGTTTCTGAAACTCAAGCCAGACCCATTCTATCTGTCTTCTCTTTCTCTCTCACTTCCTGAGGCCTGTCGATCACTATGTCTGCCTGTCGGCTGCCATGCTTCCTGCCTCAACAATCATAATGGACTAAACCTCTGAACTGCAAACCAACCCCAATTAAAGGTTTTCCTTACAAGGGTTGTGGTTGTAGTGTCTCTTCAGATCAACAGAAACCCTAAGACAATAATCCAAGATTTCTGGCTCCAGTGACTCTAACCTAAAAGTATCAACGATGTTCTTCTCTGTGTTGAACTAACAATAATCAAAACCTTAACCTGTAAAATTAGTCCAGCAGCACATCTGACTTTCAAGGAAAATGCCCATGTGCAAGAGCATCAGCACTCTGGCCTGAGAAGTCAGAGAGGTGATACACTGCCTCGGTCAGCAGTCCAGCAGATATTTGGTTTGGGATAAGTCAGATGACAAGAAACAAGAAGGCTCAAGTGTCACGAGGAAAACACAAAGGCTGTGCATGGGATCCCACCAACCAGAAGCTGAGAAAAAGTACGGTTTCTCTAAATCTCAACTCTTCCCAGTCTCACAAAGCTGCTGCCCACAACAGGGCTCTAATCCAATATTCCAAAGTTCATATCCTTCTCAGATATCAGCTAGTAGCGTTTTAAGAAAATTAGCTACTAGTGTTGTTTCCTTGGAGTTAAAATGGAAATAAGATTTTGGCCTTGACTGTGTCAATTTGACAAAGTCAATTTGACTTTGACTGTGTCAATTTGTACATTTATGTAATTTTATGAAATTACAAAGAATGAGCTATCAAAAAAGGAGTCTTTACTCCTTCCTTTCCATGGATCCCAAAGGCATTTAATCAGAACCCTGTGCAATCTAGCTCTTTTCTCTCAAGAACTCATCCGGTTCTTATTATTCCAATAACCTAAGCAAGCCACAGGCTCTCACCTAAGCTGTTACAACGGCTTCCTAACCTGTTCTAAAGTCTTTCACTGACTTCCTCAACTCCACCTAACTCTGAACCTTGTCTTCCCGGCAGCATCACTTCCCACCCGTCCTTTAGTGCTTTCCCTCCACACAGAACTACTTCAGTAGTATTCACTCGACCTTCACATACAAAAACTTCTCTCTGGAAATTTTCTGCCCTGTCACCTAGCTTCTTCACCCTTCTGAGTACTGTTCAGCACATACCTTTAATCTCAGAACCTGGAAGACAAGAAGCAAGTGGATCTCTGTGACTTCAAAGCCAGCCTGATCTACACAGTGAGTTCCAGGCCTCCCAGGGCTACATAGAAAGACCCTATGTAGTCTTTTCTCAAAAAGAGGAAGAAAAAGGCAGTAGCTAAACTACTGCTTAGAGCAGTAGTTGTCAACCCATGGTTGGGGGTCAAACAATCCTTTCACAGGGGTCTCCTACAACTACCAAAAAGCACAGCTATTTATGTTACAGTAGGGCTGGAGAGATGGCTCAGAGGTTAAGAGCATTGCCTGCTCTTCCAAAGGTCCTGAGTTCAATTCCCAGCAACCACATGGTGGCTCACAACCATCTGTAATGGGGTCTGCTGCCCTCTTCTGGCCTGCAGGCATACACACAGAATATTGTATACATAATAAATAAATATTTAAAAAAAACTCATAACAGTAGCAAAATTACAGTTATGAAGTAGCAACAAAAATAATTTTATGGTTGGGGGGGGTCACCAAAACATGAAGAATCATATTAAAGGGTCAGATCACTAGGAAGGTTGAGACCCATTGGTTAAGAGAGAGAGGCTCTGAAATGAAAAGATAGGGAAGGCACCTATGATATCAACTATAGGCACTATACTGAGAAAGGAAGTGATGCCCCCCCACCCCTAAAAAGAATGTTAGACATAATGCATAGTCCAAATACCAATGTAAGGATACTATGAAATACTTCAAATTCCAAAAGGACTCAGGCTAAAGAATGGTTAAAAAAATGTCCCCAGCAAAGACCAAGGGACAGAAGGTACAAGTGAAATAAAGCTGGACTCATGACTAAGGGAGTGGATATACTTATTCTCAAGTCACTGAGCAAGCTTCAGTTTCTCAACTACAAATAAAAAGAGTGCATCATTTCAATACAACTAAAGCTAAACCCTAGGCCTAGTTTAGGGCACACACATCTGTCACACTTCACATGCAGATTTTGCATTTTGGGCTTTAGACCAACAATCTGGATTCTTGTGTGTTTGTTGCCTATGGTAATAGAAGTTCTATCAATTCAGAATTTTCACAATCTCTTTGGGACTGTGGCCATTCTTTAGTTTTGTTCATACAGCAACTTCAGTGAGTTATCAAAGCTTCATTAGCTTGTAAACAAACTGTTTCTCAGATAAACTCAATTGCTCCACACAAGGAGCTTAAGCAAATAAATAAATACAAAACAGACAAAGATTATAAATTAGGGCAGACAAATCTGTATCTAGCCCCACACTGGTAAAGAGCATTCTATCAATATAGTGAAATGCTAATCTCCTAATTAACAACCTAATTAGGTAATTATGGCTTTGCAGAGGGATGCCGAAATGAAATATGACAACATGGTCACCTCTTTATATGGCACCTGTGGGCCTTTTCAGCTGTCATCCTGAAGAGTGCGGTATCAATTTGAGCAGATGACAAAGTGCTGTCATTTTTCATTCTGATAATACACAGAATGCTTTGGACAGAGCAGTTTACAAAGGAAACAACTTGCTTGGTATTTTTCTGATTTAAATATGCTCACACACTTGTTAAATTTTGTGCTTGATTTGATATCACATACAGGAAAATTACCATGCACAGTTAAAAAACTCACCTAACTGGCCATAGCACTTAATGTGCAAGCTGATATTATTTCAGTTATGAAATATATAATTGGAGGAGTCTAAGGTGAAAATTCACCATGTCATTTTAATATTCATACTTTACTGACATCAGAAAAATTAATATCTAAACAAACTTTTGCCTTCAATTTTTTTCTTACAAAATAAAAAAGATGAGCCGGGCGGTGGTGGCGCACGCCTTTAATCCCAGCACTCGGGAGGCAGAGGCAGGCGGATCTCTGAGTTCGAGGCCAGCCTGGTCTACAAGAGCTAGTTCCAGGACAGGCTCTAGAAACTACAGGGAAACCCTGTCTCGAAAAACCAAAAAAAAAAAAAATAATAAAAAATAAAAAAATAAAAAAGATGGAATTTGCTCTTGTGAAAGTAACTTAAAATGGAGCCCACCCTGAGCAGACAAAGTCATTTAGACCACATAGGTGACTTTAACCTTGCCTAAATTGTAAACATAAGCAAAACTGACTTGATCTATTTCTTGTAAATGCTTGCCTACATTACAGTAAAACAGAATCTAAGCTCAGCCAGTCAACCACAGCTACATCTAACCTGTACCTCTGTAGCTAGGGAATCTTTGAAGAGATTAGACAGGACAACTGTACAACCACAACCAAATGTTTTCTTTGCTTTTCTTCACTCTTACTATAAAAATGTCACTTTTGCCTTTCTTAGTAGAGTAGCCGAACCACTTATGGTTTAGAGTCCCTCAACCCATGAGCCATTAGAAAAATGATGGTTCAGTGGGTACAGAGCTTGCTGCCAGGCCTAATAACTGGAGTTCAATCCCTGGAAGGCCAAAATTGACTCTAAAGCTGTCCTCTGACCTTGACACTCAGGAACCATGGCACATGGTTCACCCACACATGCACATCACACACAACAAAACTATGTTGTACCCTGGTTAACCTTTGCTTTATACTTGTATGACCCCACCCCCGCCAATTTTCCCATCCCCTCACTGTCTCATCATTTGGGTTCTGGAAATTAAACCCAGTTTATTAGACTTGGTAACAAGTGTCCTTACTCATTCAGCCATCTTGCCAGTCCCTGGTTGGCATGTGTGTGTGTGTGTGTGTGTGTGTGTGTGTGTGTGTGTGTGTGTTTAACACAACTTACTTTCTCTATCAAAGAAGCATTTTATAATATATAAGCTTTAAACTCACAAACAACCTCTTTCTATCAACTGGTCAACTAGAGGCCTTAATTCCATAAAGGCACAAACCCCTCCTGGAAGTAAGACTAAGCTGTCAAAGGGCTAGTCGCTATCCCACTGGGCAGTGAACAAACAGGTGATGGCAACATGGGCTCACCATACCAATATAAATGCAATTCTTTCATGATTTTTTTTGAGAGCCTCTCTATGTAACCCAAGTGGTCTGAAACTTGGTATATAGTCCAAGCAACCCTCAAATTCACGATCCTCCTACCTCAGTTTCCCAAGCAATGAAATTACAATTTTAGGCCATAATGGCCACCTACAGGAAACATCCTTGAACATGAACATTTTTCTACATCTATAATCCTTTAACAGAGGTTTCTAAAACTAAAACTACAAGTTATGAATGCATAACTCCATCATAAATAAATACTGCTCAAGGTCTTTTCAGAAGTTATACCAAATTTTAACAACTTAACAATCAGACAGGTCAGACATCAACTTTTGCCAGCAATAAACAGTTTCACCGAATCTTTAAACTTCATATCACAAAGTTATACCTACAATCATTCACTCACAAATAATGAAAAATGGCTTTCTGTAAGCAATAAAAGCAAATGAGTAAGGAGAATGGACAAATCAAGGCAGAAACTGCTACTGGTGGCCCAGACACTGACGCCCTGCCCTAGCTCTGGATTCTGCACCTGACAAACATTCCTTCTCTAGCCACTTCTAAGGATAGTTATCAAACAAAGCAAGACCACAGAAGCACATTTCTAATTTTTTTCTTTTCTTTTTAGTATTATTTTTCTTTTTGGCTTTTCAAGACAGGGTTTCTCTGTGTGGCTTTGGCTGTCCTGGAACTCACTCTATAGACCAGGCTGGCCTCGAACTCAGAGATTCGCCTGCCTCTGCCTCCTAAGTGCTGGGATTAAAGGCATTTGCCACCATGCCCAGCTTTAGTGTAAGTTTCTAATGTTATTCATCAGATCAACTTATTTAACCACCCAAAAACAGCATACTGAAACTTGTCTCAATATAACATAGCAGTCATTTATGCTAAGTAATTCACAAAGTACAATCAAAATTACAGTGATTAATCTCAGGATCCAGATGTAAAAAAATTCTTATTCACTCATAACTACCTAGTCAGTCCTGAATGTCCTGTGTCCCTGTAGCAGACCCTGCATCTTTCCAGAAGCACTGCAGTTCATATAAGGTACTGACACGGTCACTTAGTTCTCACAAGGACTGTAGGCTGGCATCCCTACCACTCTGCAGACTGTTAGGTCACACAGTCAGTGGTCGACAACCTGCATGAAACCCAGGGGGGTGTGGTTTCAAGCTTTTGTTCCATACTGTTTCAGTACTCAAGCTGCACCACTAAGCATCCTGGATCAAAGAGCTGCTGTTTGCAAGGGCTGGGAAGACGGCTCAGCATCTCAGAGGACTGAGTTCAGTTCTTGGCACCCACATGGCAGTTCACAACTGTGTTTAACTCCAGTTCCAGGGGATACAATGCCCTCTTCCAGCCCCCATGGGAACTAAACCCATGTAAGCACATATATACATGCAGGTAAAATATGTACATAAAACAAAAGTTCATCTTTAAAAAGAGCTACAAAAGAAACACATTCTTTCAAATGACTTTCTACTAATTCCCTGCTGAAGCAGTACTTACTTAGAGCACAGTACCTTAAAACAAGGCAGTGGGGGCGATTGCTAAATATCGTTGTTCCTTTGAAGCTATAGGCCTTCAGCCAACTTATCTGTACCAACAGCAGAAGCACAGTCATGAAAACATGCTGGAAACATGAAAACACACATTTAGGGGGATCTGACATAACAGTCAATTTATTTCTCAAGCAATCACAATAACCCCAGAAGTGACTCTAACACCTTTCTGCAAAATTTCAAGTTTGTTTAAGTGGTTCCTCTCCATTTTCTCATTTTTTAATTTTTTAAAAACTATCTTCTACTTTCGGTTCAAATTTTATGCTTCCTATCTTACATCCATTTCCCTGATACACCCAGATTGCTGCCAAGTAGAGTTAATAAATTCTGAATGACTGCTTAGGATTTATTCTCTTCATTTTTATATTTCATATTATTTCTTTATACAATACAGTATGAATAAAAACAAGTATCTAACAGACCAATATTTCTTCAATTTTCACCTAGTTAAAGAGGGGGATTTAAATAAAAATAAATTGAACTCAGGCTGGGAACTCCTTGACCATATTTCTCTTACTCTGCTGGGTGACTCTCTGTCCCCTTTCAATCTTGAGGCAAGAACAGAGGATAAAGGCAGGGCATGGCCTGGCGTGCAAGAGAGTACCCTGCTGTGTAAACTCTAACTAAGCACAGCAGCTCCTGAAAAAGACTTCAGCAAGACTTGAGTTTCACTATTCACCATCCAGAGAGGGAAAGATTCAAGGATCTGGAAATGATTTGCCCAAACTTCAAAGGTGTTGCCCAACGAAGCTTATCCTGAAGGTGAGTCCCTCTCTGAGAAGACACTTTCTACAAAGCTGTGCTTTTCTGGCTGCCAAGTTTTTCATCTCAATAAGTTCTACCTGCTCCCCTGTGTAACTCCACCCACTATAAAGGGCTGTGAGGGCAACAGGAACATGGTACGCAGAACTTTTTGAAGGAAAATCACTTTGTGGTATTACGAAGAAGGCCAGGGAAGACAAACTTGATGGTGTTTACAGTGAGACAAGCACCAAATCCAAGTATCACAAGGTCTCCTCGTCCCTTCAAAATTTAGCCTGATGACATGAGAAAATCATACACTGGCCACTCTGAGAACTAGATTGGCAAGAACTAAAATACTCCTCTCTCTAGCAATTTCCCAGACTTCTGTGCTTCTAAGACAAGGTTTCTTTCTGTAAACACAAGGTCAGGGCACCTTCAGTGGGAAATGTAACAGACTTCTCTGTCATGTGGCAATCTGACATCTGGCTGCATCCTTAATAGTAAGGCTGGAATAACCTATCTCTTAAGATCTTGTAAACCCACTGAACTGGAACGGTTTTCAAAGTCTTCAGTTGAGTCAACAAGCAAAATACACCCACCCTAAAAACAAAACAAAACAAAAAAAACACCCCTGAAACAGTACATCAGTGGTGGGCCCTGAGTGCAGAGACCACCTCCACTCTGCATTGTGCCTAGCCAGCGACAGCACACTGGAGCGCTGCACACAGCTGGCTCCTCTTTGTAGCATTTCAATCAGGTCCACATTCAGACAGCAAGAACAAGCAACCTGGCACAGCACTGAAGAGGCTGGAAGAAATCCTTTAGGTCAAAATATCAATTGTATAAAACTCAGAAAACTTTTTTCTTTTACTTTTTGGTTCCTCACTCATGCTAAGTACTAACTCTACCACTGAGCTGCACCCACCCCTAGAAGTTATTTATCTTTTCCATGCCCTAGTTCCCTCATCTATAAAACCAGGGTGATGCTCACACCTTCCCTCACAGGAACAGACCCTGGGGCAGCATATACAGAATGTGCTACTTCATCTACACACATTTTCCCCACTGGAATGCTATGGCCACAAAGTGGGGACCTGGCTTTATTCCCAGTGGCATCTCAAGGTCCTAACATTTTGCCTGTAACTGCTGAATGAATCACAGACCCTCCAAGTCTTTATCAACTGGCAAGTTGATAAACTGATCCTGACTGCCTGGCATTCGTGCTCTCAGAACCTAGCCCTTCCACTTGACCTCTCAAATGGCTAAAAGCAGCAATGGCCACATCCCAGTGATATGCCTGGAACTTTTTGTAATTTGATTTGAGTAAGACTTCATGGGACACTGACTTCCAATAAATTATCTAACAGCTGAGAAACAGGTGCAATGACTTGGTTTTACTCGCACTAGAAACCCACTCACCCTCTGGGACCACATCCCAGAGACGTTGTAGCTGTCATTAGGTGAACCTGACAATTGGTAGGTTGAGAATTCCTTATTCAAAATGTTTGGGGTCAGAAGTGGTTTCGGGTTTCAAATTTTTCTGAGTTTTGGAGCCAGTTCACAGACTTTACTAGATAAGCATTGCTAACTTGAACATCCCAAATCTGAACTGTTGCTTAGAAAGCTCAGGTTAGGGTGTTCGGTTTCTTTTCTTCTTCTTTTCCTTTTTTATGGGGGAGAGGGAGTGGACACAGGGTTTCCCTGTGTAGATTTGGCCATCCTGGAACTCAGGCTGCAGACCAGGCTAACTTTAAACTCACGAAGATCCACCTGCCTCTGTCTCCTAAATGCTAAAATTAAAGGCATGAGCCACCACTGTCGGCTAACAAATATTTTTTTTTATTTATGTGTATGCATGTTGTCTGAACGTATGCCTGCATGCCAGAAGAGGGCATCAGATCCCATTATTGATGGTTGTGAGCACCCATGCAGGTACTGAGAACTGAACCCAGGTCCTCTATAAGAGCCTCCTGAGCTCTTAACTGCTGGACTATCTCTCCAGCCCAACATGTCTTTTTCTTAAAAAGGGGTTTCCCTAACGCCCAGGCTAGCCTCAAGCAATCTGTGCAAGTACTCTGCTGTCTCAGCCTGTCAAGCAGCAGGCCTGCACCATAGAACCTTGCCTTGCCTGCCTTTAGAGGAGTTTCTTGCTGTCCATTTCAACATTCTTTTCCCTCTTACTCTGCTGTTTCAATATGTACCTGCATAGAGTGCCATGGAAAGAAAGAAGGCAAGACCTGGCTCTGTCTCATACCAGTTGTGTAATTACCCTGTGTCTTCCTGTCTATAAGTTTTAGTTAAAAGGATTAAATGAGAAAAACTAAAGTTCAATTTACCTTGCGTTATGCTCATTCCCTTGACCAGAAGTCATTTCTCAAAAGCTAACACTGCACTACCTCCACTCCAGAGAAACTCCTCATGCCAGGGACAACTTCCCTCTCACAGCACAAAATGACAATCTTTGGTTTTGGGTTTTGTTTTGTTGGGTTTTATTTTGAGACAGGGTTTCTCTGTAGCTTTGGAGCCTGTCCTGGCACTAGCTCTTGTAGACCACACTGGCCTCGAACTCACAGAGATCTGCCTGCCTCTGCCTCCCGATTGCTGGCTTTAAAGACGTGCACCACCACCGCCCCGCGACTGAGTCTTCTTAAACTGTACTACAGTGCCTGACCTATAGCTACACACAATAAATGCTTGCTAGATCAAATGACTATAAATAACAAGTGATTATAGGGTTCTAGGTAAAGAAATCATCCCAGGGCTAGAGACACAGTTAAGAGCCAGGACTGCTCTTGTGGAGGACCCAAGTTCAGTTCCCAGCACCCACATGTTCAGCTCACAAGCACCAGTGACTCCAGCTCTAGGGCATCTGACACCCTCTTCTGCTTTTCTCACTGCTGCAGGCAACTGCCCTCACACAAACCCCACATGGACACACATATTTAAAAGATAATTCTTAGGAAAAAAGTAAAGAAAGAAATCATTAGACACTGGATTGTCCCTAATTGGTTAAGTGAGACCACCTACAGTTGAACCGTGGGAAGCATAAATAATGTGTTAGAAACCAAAACCCGGGAAGCTTCTAGATGCGGCAGGGTAAACTTTCTTTTTTCAGTACTTGGGAACAAATCAAAAGTGATTTGAGATCTTACTTATCCAGAGGGAAGGCCTATAATGGGGACTTTAGTAAACTTAACTGTAAAAACTAGCCAGGAGCCATAGGCGCAAAGATGCTATGCAGGCACTCTGCACATTTAGTAGCTGACGGCAGAGGTGAGCACCCAGCTGAATAGGAAAGAGGCCCCTGGTATGCCCCGTCAACCTCAGACTCCAGTGAGTTTGCAGACGTGGAAGCTGAAAAAGATGGGGTCAATTATCACTGAGCAAGTACTTTCATTGCAGCTAGTGGGGCCCCAAAACACAGGAATAACGCACTTTATTTCTGCTCTAACAGGTGTTCACTGGAGGGACCCATCCCTTCTGTTCGTCAAGTGAATGCCGACGTTTTAACTGATGTGTGTGTCCACGTCACTATTCACACCGGAGAAGGTTTTGGACTTGGCTGTTGGAGGTTTATAACAAGCATGGTGCTTTGCACGGAGTTGGGGACCGCGACAGTTTCAAATATTTGCAATCATTCAAAGAAAGTGTAACAAATTTCTAGGTCCCTGGCTCATCTTACACTTCTGTAAACTATGGTCTTTTCTTCTTCCCACCCACTCCCCAGCTACACAACACCTGCCACTCCCATAAACAGAAAAACCGGAATCCAAGTTCCCAGCAGCACTCCAGAGAGGAAAACAATCTGCAGGACTGTGTCAGGACTGCCCAGGCAATGCTTTGAAGACCTGATTTCACGGAATGGAGCTGGGGTACCGGACATTGCCGATCCTAGGCCTGAAGCCGCCGGTGCCTGGGGTCCCCGCTCCCGCCCCCACACCACCAGGTCCACAGCCTCTCCTCACCTAAGTCACACACCCAGCTGTCAGGCTCGGGAAGGGCCAGGAAACGGATGCTCCCAGGCCACCGAGCACGGCCCCGACGGGCGGCCGCTGGGCAGCACGGGCAGCGGAGTGCTGAGGGTCACAGGGGGCGGCGGCTGGGGCAACCTTTACCTGAAGCTGCTTCCACACTACGGGCCGCCTCGCCCAGGACACGTCCCTGAGGGAGGCCCCGGCTTCCCCACGCCTCTCGGCCCCTGCACCTCGAGGACCGGCGCTTCTACCGGCCGGCTCGGCTGCCGCGCCCCAGACTCGCCCTCATGACCCCGCCGCGCCCCGCCGCGCCCCGCCGCCGCCGGCCGGCAACAGCAGCCCTGTTACCCCGAGCCGCGACACGACCCGGAACCGCACCCGGCGTACCGGAAGTCCCCGGTCGGGAAGGCGCCTCTGGCTGGGGACGCAGTGCGCAAGCCCCAGAGCCAGGAGCGAGCACCTCCCAGGGGGCGGGGCGGGGGCGGAGCCTGACGGACAGTTTGCGCACGCGCGCTGCGTCCAGGCCTGTCTGGAGCAAGTTAGCTGACTTCTGTCTGACCTAAACTGTCAGCCCTCTGTAAGTTATTCTCACTTTTGGCACAGTCCTCAGCTTAACCTCTACGTCAGAAAGAGGAGTTCACTGCAGTTATTATTTGCTATCAAACTTTTTAAAATTCCTATCTCAACACCCAGATTAGCGCTGCTCTCAGAGCTCATCAGAGAAGTTTCATATTGCTGTGGACAGTGGTTAATACAGAAACGCACAACTGACCAAAGTATAGAGATGGAACGTCTATGGAGTGCTCAACCAAACTGGGATACATCACACCTCCACTCTGGAAGGCTCAGAGAGCATCACGGAAGGGAGAACAGAAAGATGGCAAGAGCCAGAGGTCAGGAGCAATCAATATCTTTTTTTTTTTTTGGGGGGGGGGGGGGGTTTCGAGACAGGGTTTCTCTGCAGCTTAATTGCCTGTCCTGGAGCTAGCTCTTCTAGACCAGGCTGGTCTCAAACTCACAGAGATCCGCCTGCCTCTGCCTCCCGAGTGCTGGGATTAAAGGCGTGCGCCACCACCGCCCGGCTAGCAATCAATATCTTATGGACGTGACAGGCTCTCTGCACTCATGAATTCACAGAAGCTCAGGTTACAAGACCCACATAAGACCAAGCCAGTCAATGTTCTAGAATGGAAGTGGGGAGCGCCAAAGCCCCAACTCCTAGATGAGGAGCTATTGACAGTTGGTGGCTATGGGGGAGGAGGTTGTTTACCATAAATGTGCCCTGGTAGGTCAGCCATCTCCAATGGATGACCTCAAAGTCAGAAGTACATGGGCAAAACAAATTGGAATTTAATTTAAAAAAAAAAATTTAAGTGGGGAGGACGTTAGTCAGGAATTTGGGAGAGACTAGGGGTGAATCTGGGACAAGTTAGGGGAGGGCATGAATATGATCAAGATACATTAAGCCAAGCGGTGGTGGTGGTGCATGCCTGTAATCCCAGCACTCAGGAGGCAGAGACAAATGGATCTCTGTAAGTTCGAGGCCAACCTGGTCTTCAGAGTGAGTTCCAGTACAGGCTCCAAAGATACAGAGAAAGGCTGTCTTAAAAAGCCACAAAATAAAAAGATATATTGTATGCATGTATGAAATTTTAAACAAATTTAATTTTAAAAATTCTTTTTTTTACAGAGTCAAATACCAAGTCTATATTTTTGTGAGTCTTTGAACACTACACCTCTTGATTTCTTCCAATAACAATGGTTCCAACTTCTGAGTATTGCTCAGAATATGAGAATAAAATAGGTTGATTATAATAAAAAGCAGCAAAGTTCCTAACACATCATAACAAATGTTAATACTCTTATCACACACAGAATAGTGAGAATAACAACCATTTCAGTAATGGAAGGAGGTCTGGGTGAGATGTAAGATGGTTAACTTTCTGGAGTAGAAACAGTGGCAGAGGGCTGGGAGATGGCTAGTAAGTCACCTGGTATACAGACATGAAGACCTGAGTTTGATCTGCACAGCTCAAGTACAAATCTGCATGTTGGCATTGCACATATATAACCCTAGAGAGACAGAGGTGGGCAGATCTCAGGGGCAGGCTGGCTGGTCAGTCTTACCTAATTTGTTGACTACCAAGATTCGAGGAGAGGCACAGTCTCAAAAATTTAAGCTGACAGAGACAGACAAATATTTGTGTGCCTAAGGCCAGCCTGGTTTATATATCAAGTCCTAGGCCAGTCAGGATTACATAGTGAGATCCTGTCTTAAAAAAAAATAATAAAAGTTGGGTGGTGACAGCTCAAGATTGACTCTTTCTGGAGGTCTGGCTATGGAGCACTTGAATAGGGTTTGTGGGCCCAGGTGCTTGTATTCTGGCTTGGGAAAGTAGCTGAGACCATGCCTGCAGCTCAGCGCCCCCACCACCACCCACCTGGGCAGGCGGTGGGATCAGGACTGCTAGGAGAGCATGGTTGATTCCTGCCGCCATACACAGAGATGTTTCCAAGCCATGCAATGCTCTGCTTAGCATATTTAGCTATACTTGGATAAAAAGGGTTTGTATGCTGCACGATCATTCTCCTACCTGGTGTTCCCAGAGCTAGCAGTAATGGCACCTCCACCATTTTGAAAGTGGAGAGAGGTGGAGCCAACATCCAGAGCAGCTGCAATCCAAGCTGCTTACCATTTTAAAAGCTCTTCAAGATAGTAAAGAATTACAGATACAAAATAGGAGATATTTAGATTTAAAAGACCTCTAAATGAGTCACAGTGTTGGATAAATGTAGAAAATGACTATAGAAAGTTATATTTAAAAAGTAAATGGTTTTAAAAAATGGTAAAGTCTTTAAAGAGACAGAGTGCAGTCATTACTTAAAAGGAATAAACAAAGAATAAACCAAACAAAGATTAAAAAATTCACAGAGTCTGGATTATGAATATTATTGTTTTTTTTTTACTGTGAAGGAACTAAGTACAGAGAAACATTTCATTATATGGGCTGCTAAGCTAAACCAGCATGTATATTACAAAGATAACTTGACTTCAGAATTTGGGTCTAAGGATATGTTGCTTTGAAAAAGAGGTTCTTCTTTTGTTTCCACGGAGGATGAGAACCTGTGGATTGCTTCCAGATGAATATGGTTTGATGGATCAAGAGCCCCTGAAAAGTCACCATAAACACCCCCCAAAAAAGTTATTTCACCCAACTGCTGACTGAGATGAACCTACCACACAGGATACACCATAAAAGACCTGATTAATGGCACCCCCAATGAGCAGAAAGTAGTCTAGAGAACTACATTCACATTCCCTAAATAATTGTTTATAAATGTTTGTTTACATTTAAAGGGGATGTGCTATAGAGACTTGCATTGGTATGGATTTTGGTTTAAAAATTTAAGGTCAACTTTGTTATACTGTGTGTGTATATATATATGTATATATATATATTTCTGCTCTTGATTAAGGTATTGTATTTGTGCAGCTCATTTAAAAATGTAATGTGTAATTAGAAACACAGTTAATAGATAATTATTTATAATAGTCAAGCTTGTAGTCATGTTAGTTAAACTTTCTAGATGTACAGAGATGTATTTCAGATAGATAGGTATTCTTCAAACCTTTCGAAGACTACAAAATATGGCATTTAAAATGTTTTTAAGAACTTAGGGCTTTTCATGACAATGAGACACATCTGCTCCTGGCAGCACCAGTCTACTTCAAGAGAATGATGGGCATCAAAGAGACTCCTTATGGAGTTGGCTAGCCATTTGGGCAAGAAACTGCTCTTGCCTGGACTACTTGAAGAACTGGACATGCAGGACCTGCAAAGAAATGGCTGCTGAACTTGCCTAAAGGTGAGATGATCCTTTGGGGTTCCTGCATCATAAAAGAGTCTGCAAGACATTCTACAGGACACAGAATAAAGTGACTGACAAACTGCCAATATAGGCAGAACTGTCTTTAAAATTTCCTGCTTCATGGAAAAGTCGGCTGGATACTATGGGTCTGTAGGCTGAAGATGGATGCCTCAACAGTACAAAAGAACGTTGGGTGACTGTTCAGGTAGCAATATGTCTCTGTCAATTCTAGAGTTGTGAAAGTTACTTACAATGCACTTCCTGTTTACTTAGGTAATATTATATCCTTCTGGAGTCTTTGATGGAGTTGAAGAATATGTAGTTATAAGTATGGTTTTCCCTAGTTATGATAAAAGGTAAAATAGATATAATATTGTAACTGTAATTCTTGCTTGATACCTGTTTTGTCATATGTAATTTTACTATGTTAAAGTTAAAACCTTCCTTTTTATTTAAACAAAAGGGGAGGTGATGTGAGATTCCCTTCTGTATGCTATAAATATCATTGTCTATAAAGGAACTGCTTTGGGCTTATAGCAGAGCTATAGGAGAACAGAGCTAGGCAGAGAAAACTAAACTGAATTCTTGGAGAAAGGAGGCGAAATCAAAGAGACAGTATGTAGCCCTCCTAGAGACAGATGCCAGAACTTTAACCGGTAAGCCACAGCCATATGGCAATACACATATTAATAAAATGGGTTAAATTAATATGTAAGAGTTAGCCAATAAGAAGCTAGAGCTAATGGGCCAAGCAGTGATTTAATTAACACAGTTTCTGTGTGATTATTTCAGGGCTAAGCGGCCGGGAACAAACAAGCAACCTCCTTGCTACAGTATATGATTGGTCTCTTGCTTCAAATGGGGTAGAAGGAAAGAGGCACACAATCACCAGCTGGACTCTTACATGCACACCACCATGATTCCTTCAGGGATCTGTTGTGAATAGAGCAGATGTTCAATTTTCCTGGGCTGTTCTTTAAGGTTTAGGGATTTCTGTTCTCTCATTCTGCTTGGTATGGAACCTAGTATCTGTTAAACCAAGGCTAGGACCTTTAGATCTGATTCTCTCTTTTTACCCTTCTTGAATCTACTCTGAAGCCCAATTGTCTAATTGGCTTTCAGAGACATAAAACCCAGCTAAAACGGAAATCAACCATTCTACCAAGCATGTATAGGTTCTAAAGATCAAATCCCCACTCTGCTACTCAGAAGCACTGTGAGTCACCACTCTAAGATACCTTCTTCCCCTTTACACAGCTCCTTAAATATAAAAAGGGAATGACAGGAGCTGGAGATGATGCTCCGTGGTTAAGAGCACTCACAGAGGACATGAAGTTGGTTCCCACGATCAACATCAGGCAGCTTACACCTACCTGGAACTCTAGGTCCAAAGGATCCAAAGTCTACTCAGGCCTCTGGGCACCAGGCATATACATAGAGAACAACATATATACATTCAAGCACTCACATATACACAATTTAAAAAGGAAATCTTTTTAAGAGAATGACAAAACTCTAATAAGCTTTTGAACAGTGAGAATTAAATGATCTAATACCTGTCACTCACATGGACAGAACTGACCTGTTGACTACTAACAAAGAACGGTCACCACTATTATGACACTCTAGTCAGTCAGCAAGCATATGCTGTTAGGAATTAAATCTTTCTTAGGCATTAGAGAGTGAATTCTTGTACCAAAAATAATCACACAGAGAGGAAACAAGGAGAAAGAGGAGGAGGGAGAGAAAGATTAGGAGAAAGAGAAGACAAGGAGGAGAAGGAGGCATTAGCATGCTTTTCTCAACCCGAGGATCAGCATTTCAAAGGTAGACAAGGAAACAGAAAGACAAAGCAACTGGATGACTTGAGCCCCCAAGAAGCAGGAGTTGTATCATAAGACAAAGGGAGCATTAAAAGACAAAGCATCGTTGCCCCACCTCCTGATCTGTGGGCGCACATGGTCAGACCTCAAGAGCAAACACGTAGAAAACATACTGATGGTGCTGAGCTCGGGACTGGAGAAGACAAGAGCACAGAGGAGGTCCATTCTTCCTCATGGCCATGACCATGAGACAGCACAGCCTTCAGCTCAGGTTTGAAAAGAAGCAGTTTGCTAGTGGATGTTGCTTTGTTTCTGAGCCTCAGGGTGGGGGATCATGGACAAAAGCCCAAAGAAACCTGTGAGGGTGCTAACAAGCTACTGACTTTCTAGTGTCTGCTTCCTCATCTAGGCTGTTGGGAGGGTTTCCTTGGAACAGCAGCTGGTGTATGAAAATGGTCCATACTTTTGTGGCCTGATATACCAAGATAGCAAGGACTGTATCTTTTTACTGCTTTCCTCCCAGTGGTAGGCCCTAGGCAGAGCCTTATTCTCCATGCCACCACCTGTCAGGCTTTATGTCTCCATGAATTACTTCTGAGCTGCTAGGACACCACACCTGGCAGAAACAACTTAGAGGAGAAAAGATGTCTTCGAGCTCACAATGGCAAGAGATTTCTGTCTGTGTTGGGGAAGCCATGGCACGGTAGCACCGTTTATGGCAGTAGGAATGTGTGGCAGAGGCTTTCACATCACAGCAAACTATAAAGTAAAGAGTTAGAAATAATCCTATACAATAAAGAAACTGCCAAAGGCATCACCATCCCTGACTTCAAACCCTGTGGAGGCCCAAAAATGTGAGCCTGTTTCCACCTTGTCTAACGGTCAGAGAGTTGGAGGTTGCTCTAAGTAACTGACAAGCATAATTGCAAGTCCCAACTCGGGATGTAATTACTTGATGCTTTTAACATTAAAAAAAGCTCATTTAAGAAGATTCATGCCATCCTGACAGGTGGTCAGGATACACAAATGTACTTCTGCTCCTTCTTTTGTAACTATGAGGTCACTTAAAGAGTGGCTGCCTTCAGGATATGTGGTCTAGGGCAGCTTCACTGCCTAAACAACAGAATGCTAATGGCTTGATGTCTTGGAGTGTTAAAGCAGTTGACTGTTTGAGTTGTCCTTTGTATCATATCATGTTAATAAAGTCTTTTGTTACTCCCTACCCCCATTTACATTGGGTATAAAAGGTATGGAAAAATAAATGTGGGTTATTTCAGTATTCACTGGAGTGCCCTCCCAGTACTGTTTATGGTTTCTGTTCTTATTATTTTTCATGCGTCTTCATATTCTTTACTTATATCTCAAAAACCTAATGCCCCTACCTTGGCAAAAAGTATTTTTGTCAAGGCTGGTCCTTGACAAAACTCTACCATAGAGCTACAGTAATGAAAACAGCTTGGTATTGGCATAAAAACAGACAGGTGGACCAATGGAATTGAATTGAAGACCCAGATATCAATCCACACACCTATGAACATCTGTTTTTTAATAAAGAAGCTAAAACTATACAATGAAAAAAAAGAAAGCATCTTCAACAAATGGTGCTGGTATAACTGGATGTCAACCTGTAGAAGAATGCAGATAGATCCATATCTATCACCATGCACAAAACTCAAGTCCAAATGGATCAAAGACTTCAACATATATCCAGTCACACTGAACCTCATTAAAGAGAAAGTGGGAAGTAACCTTGAGCACAAGGGCACAGGAGACCACTACCTGAATATAACACCAGTAGCACAGATACTGAGAACAACAATTAATAAATGGAACTTCCTGAACCTGAGAGGCTTCTGTAAGGCAAAGAACAAAGTCACTAAGACAAAACACTAGCCTACAGAATGGGAAAAGATCTTCACTAATCCCACATGGGACAGAGAACTGATCTCCAGAATATATATAGAATTAAAAAAAAACTAGACATTGAATTACCAAATAATCCAATAAAAATGGGGTAAAGATCTAAACAGAATTCTCAATAGAAGAATTGATACAAATGGCCAAAAAACACTTAAGGAATTGCTCAACATCCTTAGCCATCAGGGAAAAGCAAATCAAAACGACTCTGAGATACCATCTTACACCAGTCAGAATGGCTTTGATCAAAACCACCAATGATGGCTTATGCTGGGGAGGATGTAAAGTAAAGGGAACACTCATCCATTGCTGGTGGGAATGCAAACTTGCACAGCCACTTTGGAAATCAGTGTGGCAGTTACTCAGAAAATTGAGAATCAATCTACCTCAAGACCCAGCAATACCTCTCTTGGGCATATACCCAAAGGATGCACACTCATACCACAAGGACATTTGCTCAACTGTGCTCATAGAAGCATTATTCATAATAGCTAGAACCTGGAAACAACCTAGGTATCTCTCAACTGAAAAATAGATAAAGAAAATGTGGTACATTTACACAATGGAGTACTACTCAGCAGAAAAACCCAATTATATCTTGAAATTTGCATGCAAATGAATGGAACTGGAAAAAACCATCCTGAGTGAGGTAACCCAGACCCAGAAGGGCAAACATGGTATGTACTCACTCATAAGTGGATACTAGATGTTAAAGCAAAGGATAAGAAGCCTATATCCATGACCCTAGAGAAGCTAGGGGAAACCTAAGAGAGACATACCATAGATTCTCCTGGGAAGGGGAAAAACACAGATCTCCTGAGAAAATGGGGAGTGGGCAGGGAGGGGAGGGAGGTGGGTGGGGGAGAAAGGAAGGTGGGAGAGAAGGGGAGGGAGGAGGAGAACATGAAGGAACAGAGTGCTCAAGAAGGGGAAGGACAGAGAGGGAGAGAAAGGAAAGAGATACCTTGATAGAGGGAGCCATTAAGGGGCTAGTGAGAAGCATGGAGCAAGCATCAAAGCGGTGAGCCTGAGAGGAACCTTTCAGATTCAAACCAGAACACTTATCCTTTGATACACACCTGACAGGCCATGAGGAAGAGTGTTCCTTGATTCTTTTTGTTTACTAAAAGCTTCTGCTGGAGGGGTAGCTCAGGGCCTGGCATGGAAACACCATCAACACTTGGTGGTATACATGTTGGCTGAGGAAAAGTCACCCAAATGTGCACCTGAGATGAAATATTGGGAAATTCCAGTCTACATAAGCACCAGAGAAGGCCACTTGGGCAAACAGGACAGAAGCTGCAAGCCAACATAGTGGAAGCCATACTTCTGAGACCCTGCCAGAGCTGGGAGGCAGGTACACTTTCCTGGAGCTCTATAAACTTTAACTAGCATTATATTTAAATCTGCTAATTCATTTCCTTCTTATCATTCCAATTTTGCTGCTTTCTGCTCTTGAAATGTGTTTCCCCCCTTCTTTAGGGGAAACATAGGCATTTATTTATACTGCTATGGTACAAAGATATCCCAGAAAAAGTAAATTAGGTGTCAAAAGTCCATTCAGACTATTCTAAATAACCCCCAGAAGTATAGAAATTCAGAACAATACAGTATATTTTTCTCAAATAGAAATAATGCTTCAATGTAAAGAATTTTTTAAAAGACAAATATGTTGTTCTCGAGTTCCGTTTGGTTATTGGAAGGGGAGAGTGCAAAACTTGCCAACCAAAATCATCTTAGACAGAGGACTTTGGGGCTAGGGTTTAAATACGCAGGAGCTGGAGAGATGGCACAATGGGTAATGGGCTCTGCTGCCAAGCATAATGTCCTGAGTTCAATTTCTGAAACCTGGGTGGTAAAAAGAGAACAAGTTCCTACAAGTTGTTCTTTGACTCTGTGACCTCCATACAGATTGTTCAGTGAACACACACACACAGAGACAGACAGACATACACACAGTCACAGATACACATACACACAGACACATACAGACTCACACAGACACACACAGACATATACACACACACACACACAAAGACATACACAGACACACACATACACACAGACACAGACACACACAGACATACACAGACACACACATACACACACAGGCACTCACACAGACACACAGACATACACATACACACACATATACACACACAGAGACACACACAGACATACACAGACATACACAGACATACACAGTCACACACAGGCACTCACACAGACACACAGACATACACATACACACACATATACACACACAGAGACACACATATAGACTCACACGGACACACACACACATACAAACACAGGCACACACAGACACATACACACCACATCATACTAATACAATCAACAACACCCATCAGTGGGCTCAGGAGTGTAACTTTGTGGTAAAGTTCCCTGACAAGGGTGTATGAGGCTCTGGGCTCAATCCACAGCACCAAAATGGCGCTGCATGGTACAGGCTAGGCAGCTATTCTCTAGACATTGTTCTGTGGCATTTTCCTCTTCAGTGTTATCTGTCTGGAGTAACTCTTTTTGGGTATTTGGGGTGAAAATAGAACATCAGCCTGGTGTTCCAATACCTTGCCAGTCAACTACATTTACATATAAATGCAGTTTTTCTCAAAATCTGGTTCCACACCCAGCTCCCAACAGCAGTTTTCTGATTTCAGAGGTTAGCTAAGAATGTGAGGGCTGACTCCTAAATTAGCAGATGATAACAGTTCTTAGAATGTTAAAAAAAAAAAAAAAACAACAACAACTTGGATGTTTTGTCGAATGCAACTTCCAAGAATGCATAATTAACAGTGTCTCCATTAATACACAGTATGTTCAACAGTGAGACACCGATACCATAAATAAAGGTAGACATGGATAAATTTATAATTAAAAATGCATTAGAAATTACAAGCATAATTTATTTACTAATGTGCACTGGAATAAATTTTATGTGTAATATTTTAAAACAGGGCATTAATAAATAATAGTGCACATAAAATGTTTTTGCAGCTAAAAATATTTCAATAAATATTAGTAAGTTAAATGTGCTGCAGGGTTATAATTGCTGTGAAGTAAAGTTTCTAGAATACAATTTCAGTTTCAGAGGACAGCTCCTTGAGTGCCTTCACAGTACTGAAATGAGCCAGTGAGACCTCTCCAAGGTAGAGGCTCCTGCCACGAGAGCGAGCCTTAGACCTGATTTCAATACCTGAAACCTACATTACGGTGGGAGGGAGAGCTGAGCATGCAAAGCTGGCCCCTGACTTTCACACATGGGCTATGGCATGCCTCCTACCTAGTGCTAATGGCTTTTTTTTTAAAGGTGTATATCTAAAGGGTCAGAAACAAACAGCTGTATTTCTTGAAGTTGCAAGGATTTTTAAGAACACTGCTACTGATCACTGTTTGAGTCGGCCAAGAGCCTCCGCAGCTGGTGCATCTTTAGATTGGTGAATTCAAATATTTCCTTCTACTGTTTCATTGCATCTATTTCGTATGTGCTCACATATACGCCACAGTGTCCACCACAGTGTCCATCGCTGTGTCCATCAGTGTCCACCACAGTGTCCATCAGTGTCCACCACAGTGTCCACCACAGTGTCCACCACAGTGTCCATCGCTGTGTCCATCAGTGTCCACCACAGTGTCCATCGCTGTGTCCATCAGTGTCCACCACAGTGTCCATCGCTGTGTCCATCAGTGTCCACCACAGTGTCCATCAGTGTCCACCACAGTGTCCATCAGTGTCCATCAGTGTCCATCAGTGTCCACCACAGTGTCCACCACAGTGTCCACCACAGTGCCCATCAGTGTCCACCACAGTGCCCATCAGTGTCCACCACAGTGTCCATCGCTGTGTCCATCAGTGTCCACCACAGTGTCCACCACAGTGCCCATCAGTGTCCACCACAGTGTCCACCACAGTGCCCATCAGTGTCCACCACAGTGTCCACCACAGTGCCCATCAGTGTCCACCACAGTGCCCATCAGTGTCCATCACAGTGTCCACCACAGTGTCCATCAGTGTCCATCAGTGTCCACCACAGTGTCCATCAGTGTCCATCACAGTGTCCACCACAGTGTCCACCACAGTGTCCATCAGTGTCCACCACAGTGTCCATCAGTGTCCATCAGTGTCCACCACAGTGTCATGATGATGTCAGAGGACTTGTGGGAGTTGGTTCTTTCCTTCCACCACGTGAGTCCCAAGGATGGAGCTCATATCTTCAGGCTTGGCAACAAATGCCTTACCTGTTGAACCATCTTGTCAAACCATGAATTCAAATTTTACTCACCCATTTTTCTGGTTGTTGGGGTTTTTTTTTAGACAGTCTCACTACTTAACCTGGACTGACCTAGAACTCACTATGTAGCCTAGATTGACTTCAACTTGCAATCCTCCTGCCTCTGCCTCCCAAATGCCAAAATTGTGCTGTGCACCACCATGCCTGGTTCATCCTCATAGTTGGTAGCAGTTTCTCCCATCTGAGGATGTCTATAGTCTCTTCCTCACCTGCCTTTCCCCTCAAGTCTTGACCTCTCTTGAGCCTGGTGTATAGAATACTTGCATAGCACCTACAAGCCCCTTAGCCCTTCTCTCTTTCACTCTGTATGTGTGTGTGTCTGCACAAAGTTGCAAGTGTGCATATGTACAAAGAGGCCAATCTTGGGTGTTCATTAGTGTTCACTATGTATTTTGAGACAGGGTTTCTTTCTGAACATGGAAGTCACTGATTCGACTATACTGGCTGGCCAACAAGCCCCAGGGGTTTCCTGTCTCTGTCTGCTCATTGCTGGGGTTGCAATACATGTGCCACTACACCTGAGGTTTTCATAGGTACTGATGGTTCAACTCAGGCCCTCAAGCCTGCACACAAATGCTTGATAGATGGAGCTATCCTCCAGCCCATGAGTCCATTACTTTAAGGTTATATCTAAAGCCAGGTGGTGGTGCACACCTTTTATTCCATCACTCAGGAGGCGGAGGCAGGTGAATCTCTGAGTTCTAGGCCAGCCTTGTCTACAGAACAAGTTCCAGGATAGCCAGGGCTACACAAAGAAACCCTGCCCCAAAATACCCCAAACAAACAAACAAGCAAAATCTTTTACTTTCTAAAAACATCATCTCAGAAAGACTGGAAACCTCATGGCACACAACAGTATTTGTTTATTGACTGCACTTGGAAAGAGAGCTTGTATTCATGCATAGAGCATTTTTTTCTTCTAAGACCACAGTTGATTAACAATAACGAACAGCATGCATTGCCGGGTGAGCTTTCCTCTGGACCAGACCGCAGGCTAGTGGCTTTCTGTACCTCGTCTAATTTAATCTTGAGACCAATCCAATATACAGATCCTGCCAGTATCCCCCATTTAACCCATGAGGAAACAGAATCACAGAAAGGTAAAGTCATCTGCTGAAGAGCCTACTGTTTGCAACTGGCTGACTTGAAAGCCCCAAGCTCTCCCTCCTCCCTCCCCCCAGTAATAATTATCAGCCACTGTTCTTAAAATAATTCACCCTTCTGGAAATCAAGTTGCCTTCCAGCGTCTCAGGGTCCTTTCAGCTGGGTTTTATTTTTTTCTTCATTGGTATCTAATCTAAGTCCCTCCTGCTCCCATTTAAGATAATTCCCTCATGCCCTGTCCTTTGTAGACAAGAACTGCTGTTTAAAACACATGAGCAATATCCCTTTAGATATTTGAAGATGGCTATTAAATTCCCTTTAACCTTCTCTTCTCCAGGATACATTGTTAGTAACCCCAATTCCTTTTGCCTTTTCTCCCAGGGACTCTTTCTAAAGCGTTCCCCCTTGATCCACACGCCTTGAAATCAGTTTCAGGTTTTCCCTATCTCAATTCATTATCATCACCCTCCAGGAGTGCCCGCCCGCGCATGCATGCAGACCACGCTCAAATTTATACATGCAGGAGAGCAGCTGTGGCCCAACACCAAGGACATGGCCAAGCCTCTAAATCGTGTTCTTTCAACTCTTCTCTGTGACTCCATCATCTGCCCATCTTACTTGGGTGATTTTCCTGGTCCAAATGTCAGTCCTCAGAGCAGCTCATAACTGGCACTGATGGAGCACATAGCAAGTGCTCAACAAAAAATGACAACGACCAGCTGAAAATGCTCCAAGGGAACACACTCCTCCACATGCTTGTTGCTCATTAGAATAATTTAAACTCTTTGTTGACGGTCTAGAGTGATAATTCCTGCAGATTAATGATTCCCTGGATGAAAATGAAATTCAGTAAATGGCTATTAATAGGAAGGATGAGAGACTGGGAGAAGTTCAGTTGGTTGAATGCTTGGCTAGCATATATGAAGTCCTTAGGTTCAAACCCCAGCCCTGTATGTAGCAGGCAGAGTGGCACCTGCCAGCATTTGGAAGGTGGTAGCAAGAGGATCAGAAGCTCAAGGTCTTCCTTGGCTACTTATTGAGTACTTAACCAGCCTAGGATTTGTGGGACCCTATCAAAGAAGGGAAGGAAGGAAGAAAGGAGAGAGGGAGGGAGGACAGGAGGGAGAATAGCATCCCTCAAGTGATTTTGTAAAAAACCACTTCCCAGAACAATGATAGAGACACTAGCTCAGAAGCAAAACAAAACAACAAAAAGTAAGTTCTCTGGAGCCAGACAGATGGCTCAGCAGGTAAAGGTACTTGCTGCCAAGACTCATGCCTTGAGTTCTATTCCCAGAATCCACATGGAAGAGAAAAACAGTCTCCAGAAAGGTGTCTGCTCATTCATTTGTGTACCTATAGGCACACAAATGTAATAATAATTAGTATGATAATAAGTTAGAGAATAGCATGACGGTTAACTACACTGCAGAGGCCTGCTGGGGATTTTCAGCTGTTCCTGAGAGGGTCTGTAGCGGCTGCCCTCCTGTTGGTGGCGGTGCGATGAAAACACAGCAGCAGCCTTCGTTCTACATGACCCTGTGCTGTGGCTTTTCTCTTCCTTGAATGGCTGTACTCACTGCCTTGCCTTGCCTGGCTCTACAGGTCTCAAAACAGAGCCCCTGGCAGAGGCTGAGGGCTGCTTTACAGGAAAGAGGTATTAGTAGGAAGTGGAGTAAGGGCTCAGAGACTGCCTCATCTGGCCTGGGGCTGTCTCCACAGTACCACTGTACCAGATAGAGGGTCTCTAGAAAAGAGGTGCTGGGCTGTATATCACTCCTCTTTGTACTTCCTAGATCTTTGTCAAAAATCTCAACCGAAAGCATTGCTTCAGATAGAACAAACTACTTTAAGCTTCAGCTCACCTGTGGTGACGTGGGTAGGTAAGATGGGTAAGATCACAGTTTCATCATGTCGCAGTTTCCCTACATGTTGAGTATAAATAAATCACATCTTCCTGGCAGGGACATGACATAGTATGTTGTGAATTACAAAATCAATATCTCTCTCTCTCATATAAGTCTAGGGATAAAGCTCATGGGTAGGGCACCTCCTTAGCATACCCAAAGCCTGGGGGTCCATCCATCCTCAGTATCACAGGATAGTAAATACATGAACAAAAACCACATACACACATTCACACACAGAGACACACATACATGTGCATACACATTCCCTAAACATGATAATGATTATCCCTAGGGGAAGACTGGATGTATAATGGTATACTCAAGGAGGACTTGGGCATTTGGTATTTTGAGGGAGCAATGTTGTTTGTACTATGACAAAACAGATAAGAAAATAAAGTTTTAATGTGAGAACATGATATTCTCATCGGTTGGAGAAGCCCCAAGCTTAATCAGTGTTCCTCCCACAGTGTGAATAATGGGCTTATACCTGGCTCTTCCTTGCCAGCAGTATGCCAGTCCCTCTCTAGCAGGGGAATCAAATGGTCCAAAGCTCTGTCTCAACCTTCTCCCTAAAGATCCTAGGATGATATGAAGGACAAATGATGTGGGATTCCCCTCTGTATTCTGTGAATATGTTTTATTACCATTGGTTAATAAAGAAGCTGCTTTGGCTTATGGCAGAAAAGAATAAAGCCAGGTGCGACCTTCCATCAGACCCTATAAAATTTAAGAAGGGCAAGCAAGATGAGCGTCAGGAAGTGGTGAGATTTGTCATATCCCACTGGCCCTCTCTGCTCGGCGTTTGTCTTCTACCTAATGACAATCTGCTTTAGTGACAGATCCCCCTCCCCCCCGCACCCCCCTTTGCACTACAACATCAGACATAAAAACCCTAGCTCTGGCCCGAGTGTCACAGCCCATGGGACTTACAACAGCTTGGCTCTGCTATCTCCATGCTGGGACTGTCCATTAGAGAATCATACATCCCAACAACAATAAGCTGAGGGCCGTTAAATTCAGTCATGACCCACCTTGAAAAAAGCAAGAAGATTTCTCTCTAACAGGCATGGTTGTTCATTTCAGACTAAAAAAAGCACCAATGCATTGGGTGTTCATTTTTCCATATTATTAATTCTGGGTAAAACAATGGTCATGCTGGCCATTCCAAATTCAGGAGCCAGAAGGCGGCGTGGAAGGAGCATGCTGCTTGGAGAACAAAAGGGAATGTCAGCAGAGGACACTGAGTAGGGAGAAGAGAGGTGAAGAATGGGAAGCCTGCACCTGTGCAGGAAACAGTGCGGGTGGAATCTGCTGCCTCCGGGTGCCGTGGAAACAGAAGAGGATGGCAAGCCCAGCTTCAGCTTTCTTTCCTTCTCTCTCCCACCTCTGCACTCTCTTCTACTCTTAGGACTGAACCCAGGGCCTATGGCTATGCACTATCCCTGAGCTCCCTTCTCCCTACCCCCATCCACCATTTCCTATTAAAGGACCATGAACCCAACACTAACTGAGAAATAGCTACTGCATTTGTACCCATTTCAGAGATGAGAAAGTAGATGTACAAGTTAGGAATATTGTTCATAGTCAAAGTCAACTACAGCATGAAAACTTAAATTTGGGTTCTTTTAAGTGTCCAAAGTTCTAACCCTTAAAAAAATTTTGATGTTAATTATATTGGTGTTTTGCCTGAATGTGTCTGTGTGCACATGTGTTCCTGGAACCCAAGGAGAACAGAAGAGGGTGATGGATCCCTGACACTGCAGTTACAGATAGTTGTGAGCTGTGCTGTGGGTGCTGATGACCAAAGGCAGATCTTCTGGAAGAGCACCCGTGCTCCTAAAGGCCCCACCTCTGCAGTCCCCCTCCCCTTAGAGTTCCCTCACTTGGGGTTTCTTAGTGGGTATAGATTGCTTTATTGTTGGATTTATAAATTGGAAATTTATTTTTTATAGTTAATTGTCCACAGAGATTAAGGGTAAAATAATTTTAACAGACTTAGTATAGCATGACACTCTTGGATTTTATTTACTATTACTCTCTCCCTAAATATGCTTCTTAGGAGGCCCCATTTGGCTACTAAGCTGGGTTGTAGATGTTTAAGGTCCAATTCAGTGTTTTTCTACTCTTTAGAAAATTTGTACAAAAACAGTTGTGAGCTGGGTGGTGGTGGCGCACACCTTTAATCCCAGAAGCAGGCAGATCTCTGTGAGTTTGAGGCCAGCCTGGTCTGCAAGAGCTAGCTCCATATTTCCAGAGAGATATGAAAATTCACTTCCTTTGTAATAATTAAACTCAACCTTCCATCTCCTTTCTAGTTTTTTTAAAATAATTTATTTAAATTCATTTTATGTGCTTTGATGTGAAGGTATCAGCTCCCCTGGAACTGGACAGTTGTGAGCGGCCATGTGGATGCTGGGAATTGAACCCGGTCCTCTGCAAGAGTAGCCAGTGCTCTTAACTGCTGATCCCAATCTCCAGCCTCCTATATCTTTTTAAAAAATAAATGAAAGGCTTTTGCTTTTGTTTTTGTTTTTATTTAATTGCATTATTTTAAATCAAAGTTATAACAAGCTTTTAAAATAGACCAAATAGTTGTAGCTTAAAGTTTGGTGCTGGCTTCACCTAAGGAGACCAGTGCTCCCTGAGGAACAATCACAGCTGTTTTGCTAGGATAGCCTCATGGCGGCCCAACCCGGTCCCGTCCACTGTCTGTCCATCTCAGTTACCATGCAGGCTGAGTCAGCCCACAGGCACATCAGCCCACAGAGTGTGCATGAGAAGGCCTTCTTTTTTAGACCACCAGGGCTGACCCATAAAATCACAAATGAAACACTTTTTAACTCTTGGGGCTTGAATAGGCCATGAGGATGTATCTGCTTGGCTCACTATTCCCATAAGGAGAGACTTTGCTGTCTCTGGAACAAGAAACTCCAAAGTGTCTTCTTGTGTGCTGGGAGGCACTGGGCCTCTTTGGTCACTGGATAACGCAGTGTTTCTAGACTTGAGGGCTACACATAGGAAGCAAATGCTCTGTTAAAGCTACAACCGCCTGGGATCTTCCTGATCGAGTTGCTTTGGATAGCAGAATAGTACCACTTTCTGTGATAGGGCTGTTGTTCTGACTAAAATGTTGGGGCCCTTTAGGTGATTCCCCCCCCTTGGCTTTTATGATCTGAATATTCATTTTTAATTTTTTTTTTAGTTTTCATTATGTAAGTACGCAAAACATGGGACAGGGTGTGAATCTTTTTGAAATTAATTGCCTTGTAAATCAAACATATTTCTGTAGAATGCACTTACTCATCATTAGCATGTGAGAGTTTCCAGTAAAATATCTTCTGTATTATTTTTATTATTAACATATTTACACTGTCGCTCCAGCCCTGCACCCTTTGTGAATCTGTTTTTAAAATAAATCTGACCTGATACCAGAGTGATCGGTGCAATAAAAATGCATGATGTGAGATTAATCAAATATGGTCGGGTTCAATTTATAAGGGACACATTAAGAAAAATTATTTCTTGTTCGGGTATGCCACTCCAGTGAATCAAATGGGGCTGCGAATATTTCAGCAAGATACATGTAAAATCCATTCATTCAACAGACATTTATCATGCATTTACTGTGTGCATCACGGGGATAAAATCAAGCTGAGCCAACAAGAAATGCACACAGGAGATGACTGTGGGCCCCAAGCACCTGTGCAGCTGTGGGATCCAGGCTGGGGATCCCAGGATTCTATGTGAAAGCCCCTGGAGCAGAGGTGCCTTGCAATAGCTAAGGGTGTGGGATCCTGGATTTATTTTCATTTTTTTTCCTTCCCCCAGGAACTAGCCATTAATATACGCTTGGAAAAAAAGCAGAATAGAGGAGGCATAATTCATGTTGAAGATAGATCTTATATTCTGTATATGTGAAGGAAATAAATTTCCAATACGATAAAATAAAGCAAGCAAAGCACAAACTACCGTGGACACAGGTTCAAAGCCCGGCTCTGTTATAAACTGCTGGTTGACCTTGAACAAATTTCATTTTATTCAGTTTTTTTTTAAAACAAGTCTTTTGTTTATTGGGGGGCTGCCACCCAGCTCCCAAATAAATCCACAAGAAGGCTTATTTTAGTCAACTTTCCTTAAATTATCCCATCTACCCTTTGCCTCTGCGCTTTTTCCTTTTCTTAATCTGTATGTCTTACTTTCACCCTTACTCTGTGACTGTGTAGCTGGGTGGTTGGCTCCTAGTGTCTTCCGGCCATTTTAGCATGAAGATTCTACAGAACCCACTTGCTACCATCGAGCCTTAGGGACAAAACTCAGAACCAGACAGAGCCAGCACTTCCTTAGCCACATTTGACATTAAACTCTAGTGCCAGACGCTTAAGCAACCACCAACAATGGTCTTTGCACAGGCCTGTAATCCCAGCTCCTTAAGAGGATGAAGCAGGAGGATGGCAAATTCAAGGTTAACCTGGGTAGCTTGAGAGACACTGCTTCAGGAGAAGAAAGGGCAGGTAGGAGTAATAGCTTAGTGATAGAGTGTATACCCAGCAGTGAGAGGCTCCACACAGAAAACAAACCAACAAACCAAATACTGCTCATTGAACAAAATAAATGCCAATGCCCTACAAAATACAAGCAGTCATTTACATCTCCATCTCTGAACTTCTCATCTGTCTTCTCCACCGTTTGTAGGATAGAAATACCCATCAGGGATGGAGAGAGGTATTAGTGAAAGACTTGCGTACGTGTAAACACAGGGTCATAAGTTCAATTTCCTTAAATGACCCTGTATGGTGGTCACCTTGTAATCCTAGAACTGGGTGGCAGATATCTGTGGCTCTGTAGCCAGCCAGCCTGGTCTAGTTGGTAAACACCAGGCCACTGAAAGATCCTGTCTCAAAACAGAACAAAACAAACAAACAAAACAGTGTGTACATGTGTGCATTCAAACCAACACACACATGTATACCTAAACACATACATACACAAACTCTTTTGAGAGAGAGAGAGAGAGAGAGAGAGAGAGAGAGAGAGAGAGAGAGAGAGAGAGAGAGAGAGAGGTGGGTATCTCAGGCTGGCCCTGAAGATACCCAAAGGATGACCTTGAACTTCTGATCTTCCTGCCCTTAACACCCAAGTGCTGTAATTATAGGTCTGTGCTATCACACCCCATTTGTGTGGTGCTGAGGATCAAACGTAGGGCTTTGTACATGCTGGGCGGGAAGTCTACCAACTGAACCACAGCTCTAGCGCTTAAAGGGCTTTTATGAAGATCAAATGCATTAATACTTGTAAGGCACCAAGAACTGCCCTTGGTTCGTGGTCAGTTCGATAGCCACACATATGACATGAAGCATCAACATTGATCTTGGTTAGGTTCTGTGCACATTCAATGAAAAAGCCATTAAATACCACAGGTATTTGGGGAGGAAAGGGAAGACGACAGACACTGACACTCCCTGCAGCGAAACCTTGTCCTGAACAGATTCAGCAGGATCAGATGCAGCTGAAATTGTCTTCTCTTTGTGCCCAGCCCAAGTTGGCCCACGGCAGCCGAGCACCTGCTATCCTCCTGATGTCACTCACTGTGCCCCCCCCCCACACTCTTAGCCCTGGTACCAGATGATGCCAATTTTAGTTTGTTGTTTGCTTTAATAAAAATACCCTAACAAAAAGTAACTTAGGGGAGAAAGAGTTGATCTCCTCTCAGCATTCCAGGATATAACACATCATTGTGGGGGAAATCACAGGGGCAGGAACCCCAAGCAGCCAGGCACATCACGTCCACACTCAAGAGCAGAGCGAGAACAAACGTGTGCATACCTCTTCCTAGCTTACCTCCGTACTCCTTCTTCTACAGATCAGGATCCAAATCCACGGTGGGACTGTCTTCCCGCCTCAGTCTCTGTATGTATGCTGCGGCACAATCTCTTTGTACACTGAGTATTTGTTACTCTCATTGGTTTAATAAAGATCTGACTGGTCAATAACTAGGCAAGAGAAGGTTGGTTGGAACTTGCGGACAAAAGAGCTCTGGGAAGAAAGGGAGTGAAGTCGAAAGGAGCCGGAGAGAAAAGGTACTGCCACGTGGCAGAGGTAGATAAGAAAAACGGGTTAATGTAAGTTGTAACAGCTAGTAGGACAAGCCTGAACTATCAGCAGAGCACTTATAATTAAAAATAATCCTCTGTGTGGTTATTTGAGAGCTGCTGTCAGGACAGAGCTGACCAGTGGTCCAGACAAAAAATCCTGCCTACAATTGTAATGAACGCAATGGCACAGAGACATGTTGACAGCACAACCTGATCGAGTCAATCTCTCATTAACAGGTGACTCTAGATTCTATTGAATGCCAATGAAAACCAACCATTACAATATCCTTAGCCCAAAACTCAAGAGCAGGGTCCCATTTTCTGCTACCCCTAAACCACACCAGGGCCCTGCATGGCTGTATCTTTCTTGCCTTTATGCCCATTACCAATAGCTGACACCTCATTTTCACAGAGACGCACATTTCTCTGCTTCTTCCTTTTTTCCCCTCTTCCTCCTTTTTTTTTTTTTTCAAGACAGGGTTTCTCTGTAGCTTTGGAGCCTGTCCTGGAACTAGCTCTTATAGACCAGGCTGGTCTTGAACTCACAGAGATCCGCCTGCCTCTGCCTCCCGAGTGCTGGGATTAAAGGCGTGCACCACCGCCGCCCGGCCCCTCTTCCTCCTTTTGTGATCACTAAATCCCAGAGACCCCAAACCCACGAAGGGACCCTTGTCTACATGACACAGTCAGAGCTGTGCCAGCCCTCATGGCACCCACAGAATGCTAGCATCCATGCAGTTTCTAGGCCCTCTGAAAGGCCAGTTACAAAGCCAGCAGCCCAGTGAGCCTGCTCTGCAGACTGATTTTTCTCCATTCATCCTGTCACTCACAGATTTCTCTAACTCAGGCCTTCCTGCGAGTCAGCACAGAGGGCCTGTGGCACCAACCTTGTTCTCACAGTGTCCTTGTGCTCGTGGATCTCAAAGTCCAGTGCAGGAGAGACAAAATGAATCACACGGGGTAGTTCATCGCAGAGGAAGAGACGTGTATGTTTGCAGCCATTGGGAACAGAAAAAGGAAGGCAGCAAAACCCCAGGAGCTGTCCAGCTATGGGTGGTTCCAGTCATCCTAGGCCTCACCCCCTTGAAAATGTATATTTTTTATTCATGGGCAGGGCTCATTGTGCAGCCTAGAACTCAACCCGTAAAGCAGATTGGGCACCAGCTCACAGGGATCTGCCTGCCTTTGCCTCCTGGGGCTGGCATCAAAGGGCGCCAGCTGCCCGCCTTCTTTCTTTCATCAGTAGTTCTCTCCACTTCTCTTGGAACAGTGGACCAAGACTCGGCTCAGAAGTCTAGGGGTTGTACATCCTCGATTTAAACTGTCAGCAAACATGTCCTTTCTTTCTTTTGAGATTTAATTTAATTACAGTATTTCTTCCTCACTTTCCTCCCTCCAAACCCTGACTGGTGGGTCTCTGTGAGTTTGAGGCCAGCCTGGTTGAGTACAGATTGAGTACAAGAACAGCCAGAGCTACACAGAGAAACTCTGTCTCAACACCCCCCCATTAATCTTTTACACACACACACACACACACACACACACACCATGCCATACAAACACACATACACTACATACACACACCACACATACATCATATACACACACCCTACAGAGACACATACCACATGTGCCCTTTTGTGCGTGCACACACACACACACACACACACACACACATACACACCAGAAGAGGATGAAAATTTAGGGAAAATATCTCAGGAGCTTTTTGTACAAATATAAAATCTTAAATACATACTTGGAGGCACTTTCCCTTATTCACATGTTATTAATTATAATGGCTTAAAAAGCCTCTGTGCATTCATTTGAGTTGTTTCTGTGTTTAATTCTGAACTAGAAATTCAAAATAGAAGGGAATCACCAAAGGTCCCATGTAGTAACTTCTAACAGACGAGGTTTACAGCCTGCTTGTAAGTTCTTAGGAGATAATACCACCAAGAACTCTTTGATGGTCCCCTTATGGATAGAAAAAATAATTTTAGAAAATGTATTTTTAGATCAGCATATTGTAGCGTAATTCTTAAAGAAACTTTGACTTTAAATCAGTTTTATTGTGAGTCTGGAAAAGAAACGGGACCAGGAGATGAACCTGGTGCTGACAAGAAGCTGGTGAGATAAAAAGAAATATACTGTGGGGCTACTTGTTTTGAAAAAATGAGGCTTGGGATTTATGCACCACCTTAAAAAGTAATCTCTCCAGGCTCACCATGAAGCACCTGTGCAAACCCCGTCTGAAGCTTGTGGCTGTTCCCAATGAAAGGACATCCCTTCAGTTTATGCCAATGATATTAAAAATATCCCATTTATTCATTTAGTTAACAAATATTGTGTAGGAATCAGTTATATCCTAGGGATAGTTCAGGATACAAAGCTGAGTGTCACCAGTACCTGGGTATATACAATAGATTCCTGGAAGCAGCATTGAAAGTGGATCAACTCTTGTGCAGCATGGGTAGAAACACAAAACAGCAGTAACACTACAGAAAATAGCAGGGAAGGCTCTCCAAAACTTAGTGATAGAGCTACCACAGGACTCAGAACCTGGAAGGAACTGGAACACTCAGCCACTCATGTTCATAATCATATTCAGAGTAGCCATAGCAACACGAGTGTCTATTGATAGATAATAGATATATAAAATGTGTTATATGCACACAATGGACAATTATTTAATCTTAAAAAGAAAATTCTGGTAGATGCTACAGCATGGATGAACTGTACATTGGGTCCTTACAGATGCTGTTTAACTACAGTTTTATGAGGTCCCTAGAGTATCACACTCAGGGTTGGGTGCTGGTCAGTAGCAGAGCAGTTGCCTAGAATACCTGAAGTACTGCAAACTTCCAAACAATTGGTTGGCTAAGAAACATATTGAAAAGGTGGCATCCACGGAATGGCTGTGGCAAGGTGCAGGGGGAGTGTGCCATGATTTGATTTAGCATTGATAATTTGCTCTGGAAAGTGTGTCAGGCCACCTTTGCTGGCCTCCCTGGATATCCCTGTTGGTATTACACTTGCTTAGCGTGCACAATGCCTTGAGTTTGGTCAGTGCATACTTGTAATCTAAGCACTCTGCAGGGAGAGATGGGGAAGTCAGAAGTTCAAAGCTATTCTCAGAAACAAAAAGAGTTTGAGCCTAACCTTTGCTAGATAGAGATTCCATCTCAAAATAAATAAATGTCCCCCAAAGCTGGATATGATGGGTTGGAGGCAGAGGCAACTTTGTCTATATGAGGAATTCCAGACCAACCAAGGGCTACATAGCAAGACTGTATTCGATATAAACAAACAAATAAATAAATGCAGTTGTTATGGAATTCTAAGAATGGAAGAGGAGGTGGAATTTGAGCCATATGGTTAGCTCATGGGTGAATCAACAAGATTGTTGAGGGTTAAAAAGTAGGGAAAGAAAAAAAGGGAAAAAGAAGAAAAGAAGAAGAAGGAAGGAAGGAAGGAAAGAAAGAAGAAAGAAGGAAGGAGGAAGATGGGAGCTGGGCATGATGGCGCTCTCCTTATCCCCAGCACTTGGGAAGTAGAGGCAGGCAGGTCTCTGTAAGTTTGAGGATAGGATAAGGATAGATGATGTTAAAAAGGAAGAGACAAAGAAAGGGGAAAAGGAAATGAAAGCAGGCAGAAGAAAGGGCTAAGTAAGTGGAGCCTACAAGCTGGCAGTCTCAGGAACTTGAGAGGCTGAGGAGGAGCGTGACTTGCGTTCAAGCACTGGATACCAGTCATGTACAGACACGAAATCTGAGGCGTAATAGGATGGAGGCTAAGCAGCAGACAGTGTGGAGTTAGGATCTAGATGGCTGCAGTCTGACTCCAGTCTGCCTGTAGCTCTTTTTGCTTATTTTCTAATGTTGGGGTTAAGGCCTCAGGCTTGATAGGCAAGTGTTTACCACCAAGGTATAGCTCAGAACTCTTTTTACTTTTATTGCAAGGTTATCAATAGGTAGTTCAGGGTGGTCTTGAATTCCTTTGTAGTTCAGTTGCCTTGTCTTTGGGATCCTCTGGTCTCAGTCCTATGGATGGCTTGAATTACAGGCCTGTATCACTAGGCCTGGCCAGACCCACAGATCATATTTAGAGTACTAGTGGCCACAACTTTCTTCTCTGTTAGACCCTGGTTCCCTTGTTAATTAGTGTTAAGTTTGTGTTTGCCTACATATACTGAAAATATGTGCACACTGGCTTAAAAGAAGATATAATTTCATTCCTCCCTTGGTAAGAGATGTCTGAAGGAGGCAATCGTCCCGTTGATGGTGATGTCGTGTGCCATCTGGGGCCTAGGATCTTCAGTTTCTGCTTTGCTATTTCAGATAATGTCCACCATTCCTAAAGCCATCCAAGATGGCTCCTTCAGTCGTAGCCCTCCACTGCAGGCTGGGGAGAGGAAGGGAAAAACAGGGAAGGACCTACTCTTGACTAAAGTAGGCTTAGTAAAAAGGAGCTAGAAATTCCGTACGTACTTCTCAAGGACAGACGATGCAATCACATGACTCACCTTCGGAAGTGCAGAGACTTGGAACTTGCTTGAGGCAGGAAAACCCAGGAGAAAGGACTTTGAAGAAGGTCTGGCTTTCTCCGTCCCACAGATGTCTGTGCGCTTATCTTCTGTTCATCTCCAGGGTACTGGTGATAAAATTCTGAAGCTAATTGTCTGAATTAGCCTTAATCCAATTAAGGGCGTGGAAGCCAGCCAAAAGTTCAGGGCTCCCCAGGCCTTCTCCATTTCTGAACAGGTTGACTATGAATCCGAGCATTTCCTGTGTCCCTTCTTAGCTAAGTTCAGTTATTTGCCGGAATGACACAGATCTTAACAAAACACTATGCTTACGGTTATGGTAGTGTTATAAAGGGTGTAAATCAGGTCCAGTCTAAAGGATGGGCCAAGGTCAAGGTCTAAGAGAGTCTTGAGTACAGAATCCCTATGCCCACTCTCTCTGGAGTAAACGCTCATCATTCTCCTAGACCGATGCGCTTGGCAAGCAGGAAATGCCACTGAATGTTCCTGTCCAGAGTTTTCACTAGGATTTTGTGGTAGGTTTGAGTGAAAAGTGTCCCCCCATATACTCAGGTATTTGAACACTTGGTCCTCCACTGGTGGCTTTGTTTGGGGGATATTGTGGAACCTTGTTGAAAGACCAGGTCACTGGCAGTGGGCTTTGAGAAGTGATAGCCTCGTTCTGCTTGCTGCTCTTCTTTATGTTTCTTATGTCTAAATAAAGATGTGATTGGCTATTTCCTTTTCCTGCTGGACGATGTCATACCTTCCTGTGCTGTGATGGACTCTGTCCTACTAGAAACTTAAGCCACAATCAATTTTCTTTCTTAAGTTGCTTTTGGTCACGGGATTTTATCATACCAAGAGGAAAGTAGCTAATAGAGTATAGGTAGGCCTGATTTATTGAATCATTGGCTGTAGGGCTGATCTCTGTCTTCCAGTTCTTCTTCTGGAAGGAGAAGCTGGCTCATGACCCCCTATTTTCTAACCACATCATTGGTCTTTCGGGGACCAACTGCTGCATTATGTCTTTAGCATAAAATCAGGTGTGATATAAGAGCTCATAACTAGTATCCTATCACTTGGTAAGTTCCAAGGGTTTTGGATGCTACCTTGCAGGAAATCAGTTCAAAGAGCAGACCACCCAGGTCACACACACCTGTTATCCTTGCTTTTGGGAGGTGGAGGTAGACGAATCAGGAGCTCAAGGATATCCTCTGCTACACTTTGAAGCCAGCCTGGGCTACTTGAGATGCTGTTCTGAAAAAAAGAAGCATCAACGTATCTGCCAGGTGTGGGGGCACATACCTTTACTCCTAGCACTGGGAAGGCAGGGCAATCTGGGCTACATAGTGAGTTCCAGGCAAGCCAGGACCAACTCTGCCTCAAACCAACCAACCAACCAATAAATCACACAATCAAACTTACAACAAACACATACCCCCAAAACAAAAACAAAACAAAAAATACCAAACTTTTTTTTAAAGGTAGGAGTTTGTGTTCAGACTGGATATAAGATCTTGTCATTAGGTTTTCTTAGACTATTCTTGCTTGTGACAGTTTTCATACTCTTTGTTTTTGATGAGCTTGGGAGTTTCAAGGAGTACTGGTCAAATATTTTGTAGGCTATCCTTTCGTTGTGACTTGTCAAGCGCTTCCCTTATGATCAGCTGTGATTATGAGGGTTAGAAGTGCAGTGATATTTTGTTTGTGTTTTAATAACTAAAGCTTGCCTGAAGATCAGAGTGCAGAGCTAAACCACTAAAGGTCAGGCGGTGGTGACTCGCACCTTTAATCCCAGTATTTGGGAGTCCCACACCGTTAATCCCAGCACTAAGAAGGTGGAGTAGGGAAGGGGTATGGCAGGGTGGATGAAAGGAACATAAGGTGGGAGGAGACAGGAGCTTAGGGCAGTCTGAGGTGCAGTCTGAAGCAGTTGGTCAGAGGATGCAGTCTGAGGCATCAACCTGAGGACAGAATCACCCCTTTGGTCTGAGCATCGGTAGAGGTAAGAACTCTCTATTGACTGGCTGCTCTGCTTCTCTGATCTCTCAGCTTTCACCCCCTAATATTTGACTCCGGGCTTTTATTTAGAACAATTAAAATTTGTGCTACATAGAAGAAAGATAAACCACCAATCATGTTGATTTTATCCTTACATGATCATTTTCTTATCACTAGATGGCCCCTGCTGCCGTTCAAGAATCAGGGCTTTCCACATTGGAGCACTGGACTGAGCTCCCAAGGTCCTGATGAGGAGCAGAAGGAGGGAGAACATGACCAAGGAAGTCAGGACCACAAGGGATGCGTCCACCCACTGAGATGGTGGGACAGAACTAACGGGAGATCACCAAGACCAGTTGGAATGGGACTGATGGAACATGCGATCAAACCGGACTCTCTGAATGAGGCTGACGGTGGAGGCTGACTGAGAAGCCAAGGACAATGGCTATAGGCTTTGATTCTACAGCATGGACGGGCTCTGTGTGAGCCTTGTCAGTTTGGTTGCTCACCTTCCTGGACCTGGAGGGAGTTGGGAGGACCTTGGACTTAACATAGTGTAGGGAACTTTGATGGCTCTTTGGCCTGGAGAGGGAGGGATTGGGGGTATGGGTGGAGGGGAGGGGGGGAAAAGGGAGGAAGGGAGGAGATGGAAATTTTTAATAAAAAAAGAGAAAAAAATAAACAAAAATAAATAAAATAAAATATACTGCTTAAAATATTAAAAAAAAATAGAATCAGGGCTTTGTTGACCAATGGAGAGAGGCAGGAGACCCAAGAAGAGCAGAACCATGACTGGTTGGCTTTAAGTCTATTAATAAGATCACCCCTCTTTCCTAACAGGCTCTGAGGATTGTGATCATGACTGTGACTAAGAACATAGCCATTGGTATGAATCATGCAGCATGAATAAGATGGGCCAATAGATGACAGGCAAGCAATTGAGAGTATTAACCCTGGTGCCTTCTATGTAAATGGGAGACTGCACTGGACTAGTTACCATGAGGAACCAAAACATGTAAGTGATGGAGATCTCTAGCAAATTTTTCAGAAATTATGTACCCCAACCAATATTGCCCCTCTGTCTCTATCTCCCAGATGTTCTCAATTCTGAATCCTTCTGCCTCATCTTCTTTATTGGGTCTTATTGTAGAAAGGTGGACTGTTATTCACTGACCTTTTGATTTGGCTACATGTCACACAAGCATCAAATATAAAGAACCAGTTCTAGTGATTCTTGCCTAAAACGGTGGAAAAAATGTAACAGTGACACTTTGTGGAATTTTCTAGCTAACTTCATTGTTACTGTAATAAAGCATTGATAAGCTCAATTTGGAAGAAGAAGTATTAAAGGTTGTCATTAAGAGAAGAGAAGGCAGGAACTCAAGGCAGGACCTGGTATTCAGGAACTGAAGCAGAGACCGTGGAAAACCTATGCTTTCTCTATTGTTTCTCCTGACTCGCCTACCTACCTTTCTTATACTCACCAGCATCGCATAGCCAGGGATCGCACTGCCCACAGTAGGCTCAGTCCTCCCACATCACCAGGCATAATACTCTACAAACATGCCCACGTGCTAGTCTGATGGGGGCAGTTCTGCAGCTGAATCTTTCTTCCAGGTGGGTCTGGGTATGTGAGAAACTGATCAGCACAGACAATAAGCACTGAGACAGTTTTCCTAAAATGACAACTTAGAAAATCCAAACTGGGTTTGGGGACATGGTGTAGTAGGGAAGCATGCTTGTTGGGGCAAGCATGAGGACTCTGTTCAAACATCCAGAACCCATGTAAAGAGTCAAGCATGGTGTGAGAGTTCCTGCAGCCACAGGATTGTTGTGAGTGGAGAAAGAGCTCTGGAACTGGCTGGCCACCAGCATAGCTCCAGGTTCTGTGAGGGGCCCTGCCTCAGAGAGATAAAGTGGAGGATGACAGAGCAGGACACATGAAGTCCTACTTTGGACATTACAAGGCACATGGGCTGACATGCTTGAAGATATTTTATATGCATACACCACGAAGAAAATGTAATTTTTTCTTAGCAAGCTAAGTTCTATTTTTTCTTCTTTAAACCAAACCAGTTATATATTGAAGTCACATCTTAAAATACCTTGCCCTTAACACCATTTTGTCACTGTTAATGTTACAAGAATGTCCACTTGCCAAAAGTAAATTACGTTTTCCGTGACTTTTAAAGTAATCACCACTTTAGAAACAGCAAAGATAGATTTAGGCACTTAGGGAGGGTCTATTCTATTAATCTGTGAAGGCATAGATGGCTATGACTTACGTTACTAAGCAGAGATAAGGGAACCTCCAATACCAGGGGCCAGGATGTAGCTCAGTTGGTAGACGGCTTGCTTAGCATGCATAATGCCTGGTTCTATCCTTAGCAGAACATAAAACAGGTATATATACCATAATATTAGCATTCTGAATGATAGAGGCAGGAAGATCAGGGTCATCCTTAGCTACATAATGAATTCAAGCCCGTCCAGAATATACATAATGTCCTATGTTAAAAAACAAAACCAACAACATCCATAGCAGCAACAACAACAAAAGGGAGGTGGGGAGGGGAGAAAGATAAAGCAGGGCGAAGGTGGCTAGAGAGATGGCTCAGTGGTTGGTCAGTCTTGGCTGCTCTTCCAAAGGACCTGTTTTGATTCCTGGCATCCACAAGGCAGCTGAAAGTTGTCTTTAATTCCAGTCCCAAGGGAATCTGACACGCTCTTCTGGCCTCCATGGACATCAGGCATGCATGTGCTGAGCAGACATACATGCAGACAAAACACCCACACCTATTAAATAATAATAATCTTAAGAAAAGATTTATACTTTACTTCAATTACAGTTGCCAGTGAGCCTGTGAAAGAAGCCCTGCTAGGACCTACTGATGTTTATTGCTTATCATATTAATAATAATTAAACGTGAAGCCTCCTAAGCAAAAGGCCACTCTGATTTCACTGCAGAAGTATCAGTTTTCCATACCACCAAATGACCACCGATTTAGTGGTGTGTGCCATAACCTAGCTGCAGACGTTAGGCATTTAACAAGTTTTTTTTATTCCTAATTGCTGGCATTTGCTTAAGTGTTTTCTTAATTCTAATTTATGTTTTTATGTTCTAGTTTGTTTACATAGCCCATAGTTCCCAATTGTCTTTATTTGCTTAAGTGTTTCTCTAATTTTATTTACATTTTTATATACGTTGCTTTGCTTACATAACTCACTGTTTGGAGTGGGCTAGGAATAACCATAAATCCCCATTGCTAATTAGCCTCATCCTCATGACTGATTAGTCAAGATTATGAGCCTAGAAGGAGGGCAGGAAGGAGGCCTAGCAGTGACTAACAGGATCATTGAATTTTAGAGCTGGAAGGAATCTGAGAGCTTACAGCCTCTTTCAGAAAAAACTCTGTTAGTTATACATAGTCAATGTTGGAGAATCACAAAAAGTTGTCTGCTTGCTCTCACTCCTTTATGCAAACAAACAAACAAACTAAAGGTGTAAGGATTTGGGACAGTTTGAAAAGCAAGTTTAGAGTAGAGAAAATCCAATCAATGATGACTGTAACTCCTAATGAGGGCTTGAAGAATCAGCAACTTGACACACAGAAGAGCAGGGAATATTAATGAACTGAAAGGAGGCTCTTTGGACTTAAGCAGGGTGGATTGTCTGGAACTCCTTCCTCCGCAGCTGTGCAGTTGGTAAGGCTCGGAGCTTGCCTGGCCCGTGAGCTTGGCTGCTATCTTTGCAGTGGGGAGTATTTAAAAGCACACTCAACACACGAAGGAAAGAACCTGGAACTGAGTAGCCTGCTTTATTCCAAGACTCCATCTGGCATTTAAAGAACTGCTTGTCCTACATTCAACCCTGCGGAGTAACAGCCATTTTTCATCTCCTCATGCCACTATTTTTAGTTTCAGGTAAGCTGGCTTATTGAGTCCGAGGAAGGACCGTTTAGACTTCAGAATCACCTAGTTTAAGACTTACTCTAGGGTGATCTCCATGAATCTAGAATGAGATCACGTTGAACCCCCGCCCGAGGGATGAAGTCGAGAGCAACCTCAAGACTCCACCAGAGGTGTAGGTCCAGAGTCCAACACCTTTTTAGCCTCTCGTGGGCAGAAGCATAAGGGATGAAGAGTTGTTCCAGGTACGTGGATTGTAGCTGGAGTCGACTCCTGCTGAAGGGGTAAGTTGACAAGAGAAATCCAATTCATTTCTAAACAAACTTGTCTGTGAGACTAACAGCTTGCTCCGCACATTCTGCACACCTGCCAGAGTAGGCCCGGGATCACCAGGACTTGTAGAACGTGCAAAGTGCAGTTAGCTTAGAAATTAGTTCTGGACTTCACTTTCTCTCCAGCCGACGTGTTTCCCTGTGACATATCCCTCTGTTACCCCTTCAGGAAAGGGGTCTGTCCGTGCAAGCTCCCCCTCTAACTGGTCATTCTTTGACTGACAGCGCAAAGCCCCAGCTCCGGCGCCAACTCCTAGCACTGCCTTCTAGGTTACTATAGCGACCGCGGGAGGGGCGGGGCTTTGGGACCCTCTTTCCCGGTCTCAGCCCAGGACTTTCGAACGCTCCAATTGGGACAACCCTTTCTTGCCTCTGTCCCGCCTCGTTCGGAGCTGAGCGCAATGCGATTGGCCCCGGGCTCGCGGCCTTGTGCCCTGAGGGTACCACCTCTTGATAGGAAGAGCGGGAAAGTGTAGCAGGCACTGTCCGAGGCGTGAAGCTCATCTCACGCAAGGGCGGACCGCGCAATTGGCTTTGGGGAGACTATCCCGGCCCCATATACCACTCCTAAATTCTCTGCTGTTAATATTAGGAAAGGAGCAGGAGCCGGGGCAACACTTTGCACGCCGGGGCTATCCAACTGTGGAGTGCAGGCGCGACGAGGCGTGGGATTCCCGGGCTTACTCTCAGGTGCCCGCCACCGAGGCCGGAGAGGACGGTCCCAGTCCCAGGGGCGGGGCCAGGGACGGCGGCGGGAGGCGCAAGGTCCAATGAGCACAGGCCCCGCCCCCGGGGGCGGGGAAACCGGAGCGTTCCCCGCCCCCCAGCTCACCCCGCCCCTCCCCCCGGGCGCCGGGGCCGCAGTGAGTGAGTGGCACTGGCAGCCTGTCAATCCCTCAGCCGAGCGGCCTTCGAGCCCGGTCCGCCGCGGCTGCTGGCTGGGTGCGCAGCTCCGGAGGTGGCGGCGGCGACTTCTCCCGCCTCATCAATCTGCTGTCCGCCCGGCGTGCGGCCCGCCGGGGCCCTCCACCGGGCTCCGCGCCCCCGCCGCGTCGACCCACCCGCTCCCAAACTTTCCTCCTCCGCCCCTCTCTCTCCCCGCGGCCAGCCCGTCGGCCTCCTCCTCCTCCGCCGCCGCCGCCGCCGCCGCTCCCTCCCCCGGGGCCGCCGGTGCTCGGATCCCGCCCGGTTGAGCCGGCGGCGGCGGCGGCGGGCGGCTGAGGGAGGGGACCGTTCAGGCTGGCGCGGGCGGCGGCCGCGGCGTCCCGGCAACTCGGCTGGCACTGAGGACCAAGTTGCGCGGGGCCGCCCGGCGCGGCCCGGGGAGCTGAGGAGGCGGCGCGGCGGCCGCGTGAGGGCAGCGGGCTCCGTCGCCTCCGCCTCCGCTAGTGCCGGCGAGCTCGCCGCTTCCGCCCGCCGCTGTCTTCAGTCTCCGCCGCGGCGGAAGCCAGAGTCGGACGCCGGTCCGCGTCCCCTCAGTCTCGGGCCTCGCCGGGCCGGGCCGCCCCCTCCCGCGCGGGCGGGGAGCGCGCGGCCGCCTCCCCCTCCCCCTCCCCCTCTTTCTTCTCCTCCCTCGCCGCCGCCGCCGCCGCCTCAGCCTTCGCCTCCGCCGCCGCCGCCGCCGCCGCCCGCTCCCGCCCGCGCGCGGCGGGATGGACGATCAATCCAGGATGCTGCAGACTCTGGCCGGGGTGAACCTAGCCGGCCACTCGGTCCAGGGGGGCATGGCTCTGCCGCCTCCCCCTCACGGCCACGAAGGGGCGGACGGCGACGGCAGGAAGCAGGACATCGGCGACATCCTCCACCAGATCATGACCATCACGGACCAGAGCTTGGACGAGGCGCAAGCAAAGTTGGTGTCGTCTCATTAAGCATCTTTTGTGTGTTTACGGGAGCCGGGCTCGGGTCCCGGGTGGCTCCCTGGACCAGGGCCTCAGTGGCGGGCGGGAACTTTCTCCGCCTGCCCGGGCCTGCCGGGCACTCGCCGTGCCCCCAATCGCGCGGGCAAAGTTGCTCTCCCGGCTCGGGACAGCCTCGGCCCGTGCTTCTTCCGTGCTCTGCTGCCCGGCCCCCTCCTCGGATTTAAACCTCCCGCCCGCACTTTTTTGCGCTCCGCGTCCCAGCCGGGTCCGGACCGTGCCGCAGAGAAGTGCAACTTTCTCCGCCGGCCCAGACTCACGGCGTCCACTCCGCTCGCCCGGATTGGGGGTGACCGGCTGCTCCCCCTCAGGTCCCCAAGCAGAGCGCCAAGTTCTCTAGGAGGGAGGGCCGTTTTGCAAACTTTGCGGAGCTGTCAACCGCCGATAGCTGGCGGCGGCCGGCCTCCGCGCCCGCTCCCCTCGCGGAGCTCGGGCATGGGGTTCCCCTCCGGGTCGGTCTGGTCCCTGGGGTCCCCACCGCGGACCCGGGAGCGGAGCCCTCAGCACGGGTCGCCCCTGCGTTCGCCGAGGCTGCTGTCGGCCCAGCAGATGGGTCGCGCTGCTTTCGGGCTGGAGCTCTCACAGCTAGAGCTTGCCTCCAATCGCGAACTAGTCAACTTGAGGTTTTGTTGACTTCCCGTGGTTCCAAAGACCTTTCCCACACCGGGACCCGGTTTTAAATCTTGGGTTTAACTTAGGAAGGCGCCATATTATTCCAATAGGTGATGCTAATACCTATGTGTTTTGTTATTTTTTGTTTGTTTATTTTAGGAAACATGCTCTGAACTGTCACAGAATGAAACCGGCGCTCTTCAGCGTCTTGTGTGAGATCAAAGAGAAAACAGGTAAGACTTCTGCCCGCAGTGGGCCTGGAGACCCCCGAGGTGGGGTCAGAGCTACTCCTTCGACTCTCCAGTTGAGAGCTGCTGCTTTTGGGCACCGCCATCTTTGATCATTCTCTGCTTCCCACCTCCAGATCTTGAGAAAAAACTGCAATAAATCTGGAGTCTGTTTCTCAATTCTGCTTTGGTGCAAAATGAAGTGTGTGCGCGAATGGGGCTGGGTCACAAGTCCTTATTGGCAGCCCCTGAGTGCAGTCAGAGAGGGGGCTCTAGCCAGCCGCTCTCGCCTATCTCTTTTTGCCTTGTTTGTGTAGCAGTGTTTAAAAAGAGCAATGGGAGACTGCCAGGGACCAGGTGCTGGGGAGAGCATCACCAGAACTTTGTTTTACTTAGGCAGCTTTAAGCTTTGGTTCTACTGGTAGAAGACACAACTGAACAAACCTCAGTAGGAGCACGTCAGATTTAGAGTTTTAGGTGGGGAGGTTACTTTTAAGAATCCAAGAAGGAAAATTATGTGCTTAGGCATATACAATGTATCACACCTATTAGTACTTATATTAAATTCTCTATCTTGCAACTGTAACACTTGTAACTGTTGCAATATATATAAAGAAAAATGTCCACAGATGCAGATGAAACAATTTTGATGTTCAAGGCAGGAGTAGATGAGATGATAGGTTTAGATGATAGGTTTTGCAGACATGCTGGAATGAAAATTGCAGATACATTATTAGGGAATTTTTTGGCAGTTCATTTTAGTTTAACTTTCTTGTCAGACTTTTTCTATTTAAGGTATTTTTGCTTTTGACTTAATGGTAAAGCTGAAGTGGAAGTACTATATAATTCACATGTTTTAGTTTGCATTTAGTTATCTTTCCTGTATATGGCAAGCAAATCCCTTAATCAAGCTTTACCATTGATTATTGTTGTATGTGTTGGGTTGGGTGTATTGCTTTTTAAAGTTGCCCTTTTGTAAGTTAAGGGGAAGAAGAAACAGTCAAGTCCAGTATTTTGCATTTATAACTGATTCTGTTTTAATGGTTAAATGTTTGACTCTGTTTAAATTGAGTTTACAAATAAAATAACACACTGCCTAGAATTGTTAGGCTGGTAGTTGAGTTATATATACTCTGTTTAAACAGGTACTGTTCATATTTCTAAAGCAGAGAAGATGATGGTTCTCTTAATGTATGTATGCTAAACTATAATTACTAGTAAATATTGAAAACCTTATTTGCTTTTCATTTATGCCATGGCTTTTTAATGATAATTTCTTTGGTGATATACCTTACATTCAGAAAACCACAATCATTTTAAATTATTGACTTATTGTATGTTGATTTTTTAGCTACCTTTAGAGTGCCTTGTGATTTAAGATGGTAGATGATTTTAAGCCAACTATAAAGATCCAGCATTGAATCTTGAAGGCTTTTAATTTTGGAGAATAAAAGTATATAATTCTTAGTATATTATGTTGTTTAATTTCTGAGGGTTTTCCTGCTATCACTCCAGTTTTTGCTGACAGCTATTCACTGGAATATTGACTATGTTGTGAATATTAAGATTGATTCAACTTTATATGATAAAGAGAGAGAATTGATACTCTTCTCTAGCAAGAACCCCATTCTTTTGATTTATGCTTATTTATTTATTTTTTGCCTCTTTAAAGTTTTAGCTTAACTACACAGAACCACACAGCATTTTATGTTTGGATGCTTTTTAGCAGGAGGAATTCAATTAAGAAGTGTTAGTCTTCTAGTTGCTTATTTGCATAGGGCTTAGTTACAGCATTCTGAAAGGAAAGCATAGTCAACAGCATGTCAAAGGTGAGTTAAGAAAAAGAAACAAGTCTTTTCAGAGTCTGGGTTGATGGTCGGGAGCTTTGGTAGCGCTATCGCTATTTAAGAAGCAGAAGGGAGCAGACAAAAGAAATTTTTGTTTTGAAAATTGTTTCTGGGGCTTTCAGTAATAACTTGTAAATTAGATCCTCTTTTTGTGCAATGGCCTGTGACCCAAGTTTGCAGGTTATCTCTTTTATGAAAAGCCAGCAACTGACAGAGTGAAGGCGGCTATCTGGGCTGTGAGGTATCCTCCTGCTAACCTCTCTGAGCTGGAAAGGGATGGGATTTAAGTACTGAGTGATTGATGGGGGTGAAGCTCTCTTTCTCTTCTCCATTCTCCCCTACTATCCACAGCTCTGCCTCATGGTCCCAAACCAGTGTTAGAAGGAGACAGGATCGCTAGACTCAGAGCCCTCAACTTGAAATAAAACAGCTGTGTAGACTTTAGTGTTACCAGAGCAGAGAAAGCCGGGCAGCACATTCCAGGGCCTACCCCAGTCTGCTTCTGCAGCCCTGCTTTAGAGACATTATGAACTTAGAGAATAAGAGCTAGGGAATATACATTTGCTGCTTAATACTTTTACTTTAAATCATATTATTAATTTATTATCATAACAGCTAAAGATTAATTACCTAGAGAAAGTTCATCTAGTCTTTTGTGACTATAAACCAGAAATATGTGATGACTCTATTCTACATAATGGAGGGGAGGAGCGGACAAGTTGAGAACTAGAGGAGTGGGTAGGTGGGAACTGCCTCTTCAGTGGGTAATGTGATTTTGGTTGTCTTTTTCTTTTAAAATAAGACAAAATCATTAAAAACAATTTCATGTATTGCTAGAACTGCCAGTAGATTTTTAGGTTTCTGACCAGGCAGTGAATACTGCCAGTTTCGATGCACACAGGGGACTTAGTTTGGAAACACCTTTTTCTCCCCTACCAAATATGAAAAGGCATTCTTTTCCCCCTCTGACAGATAAATGGGCAATCTGCCACAATTATATTATTTTCTTGTTCAGAGGTAAGGAGCGTATACTTTTACTATAAGATGATTCTTTTTTTTAAATGTATTTATTGTAAATTTTATCATACAGTTATTTTAGGGCAGAAGCATTTTTCATTGTTGACTTGTAACATTTATACATTTTAGAAGCAGCCAAAAAGTTACAGGCTTTAAAAATCTGTTTTAAACTATGGAAACAAGGGAAATAGCAGTTGATGTGCTAGGATTTTCTTTAGGATATGTGCTCATCCATCGCTTCTTAAACATCTCTAATGCAGTGAGGCCTGCTCATCTCCATTCTTTTGTTAGTATATTTTCTTACCTATTTTTGACTTCCTTAATCTTGACTATGAAGCGCTTCTTTTAAAAAAATCTGCATTTTTTTAATACAAGACCTTTAATTATGAGAATTCAAATGAAGGAAACTTTTTTTCAAAGAAAAAATTTTAATATATACTAATCTAGCAATTTAGTACATAATCTGAATAATAGGATTGTATAAAGAGAGTGTGTATTTCTAAAAACCAACATAACCTTTTCCTTTTATAATGCTAGGTTAAAATACACATTGTTGATAGCTGCCAACCAAACTCTGATTTACTGCCACCGCAAACCCTAAATAGCGTTCATTTACTAGTAGTGTCTAATGGCAGACTGATGGTTTGCCAGATTTGTAGGCTTTGTGAGGCCGATAAGCAGGACTGACTTGGGAAGATCATAAAACTTAATGAACTTCTCTACTGCAGGAGGTGTCCGCAGGGGAAGAGAAAGGCCTGCTTGGCTGGTTGGGCTGCTTGAAGGATTTTTTATGTTTGAGAAGAAAATGACTATTAAACGCTATACTTTTAAAAGAATCCATCTTGAGAAAGTCATAAGAATTTTAGGCATCAGAACTAGAATAGGAATGTAGTTTGCACATGAGTTTTTGTACCCATTTAACATAAGATAGATTAAACCTTTTATCTTTATTGCTACAAGTGTGAGTAGCTTTCAGAGAACAGGGCAGTACTCTTAGTTAACCCTTCCATTTAATTCTTCCTTGTATTTTTAGTGTTTCATTTGCATAATTTTCTGGCCTGGTCTTTTTTTAAAGACTTTCATGTAAAAATTTGCTACATTTTTTTATTAAATAGCGTTGTTTTATTCATTTAATTTTCAATGTGTAAAAATCAGATCAACCATCAAGTAAAGATTTAGCAAAGACATAAGAAATTGTTTTGAGTCTCAGTCGTTCTGTATTTACTGTATATTTTGTTGATCTTGCACTATATCCAGTATAATTAATATTTGCTTCAAAGTTTTGGAAACAGGTGCATCATTACACATCTGTATAGCATTTCTGTTTCAGTGAAACTGTTTTCCAGCTTCTAAGAGTTTCTTTATTATGGACCACAACAACTCTTTCTCTCTCTTACTTTATATGTTATACACACATGTAAACAATATGTGTGTGCATATGTATGTATGTATATGTGTGTGTGTGTGTGTGTATGTATTATGTGTAGAAAGAAGAGAACTTTGAACATTGCTCACCTTCAACAATAGCAGCGACTGGCCAATCTTGTTTTCTCTGTTACTCCTAACATCCTAGAATTTTTGCGATTCAAATAGTAATGGCCTTTAATAGTTCAAATTTTATATTAATTTTAGATAGACATTATGGTTTGTTTATGTTGGGAATACTGAATGATTAAACAGGAAAAATACAAAGTCAGTATATGTTATAAATGTCATAAATTATATTGCTTTATCAATATATTTTCCTAAAAGCCATTTTAGAATATTTTGACAATTTTTTCTCTTTATAGATTTATATTGTTTACTGGAGATTGTGTAGGACGTTTTGAAGGCTGTAAAAGAATGACTTATGTCTGACTTCTTCCTCCTCTTTCATTCTTAAACATTAATATACATAATCTGTTGGTAGGAAACCTGGAAAAATTGTCATTGCCAAGCTGTTTTAGAACTTTCTGGTCTGAAGTATCATGCAGATATACCTTTAAAATGGGATGATATTTTTTAGCCTTTTTTTTTCTTTTCAATAAAAATATATTGAAGCCTGTTGTCAATACTAACTTGATCTGTGCAAGTAAGTCTTTTGTGCCTTAGTTTTAGTTTCAGTGAGCCTCATTATAGGTTTGTGTGGTTTTGACATTTTATTTGGGACTCTACCATGGTATTTTTATTAATTCACATAGCTTTATTCTAAATCAGAAATATATTACTCTCTTGGTAATGGAGACCCCAGCTTGCCTCCAAAGCACACCCGTTTTTTATAACATAGAACTATGTTTTTTTATACTAATGATTTTCCTTTAATTAATTTTGTTTGTAGTTTTAGATTTGAGTTTATAAATTTTATAGTCCAAAACAAGATTTTAGTTAACGTCTTACTTAGTTTACTTTTATTTTGGTAGTATATAGGAGCATGCTGTAGGATGAAATTATATTTTATGTAGTGGGTCTTTAAGAACTGAAACAATTTTCTGAACCACGTAAGTCATCACTTTGTCTTACATTGATACCACATTGTATTTATTCAGAATAAATACTTGACACGTCAGCACTAACATATCAAGTTAAATAAGGATTTAGACTATTTTTTCCCATATTCAAGTATATGTGAATAATTTTTAGATAATTTTTATTTCAATATTGACACTATGAGAATAATGTTTTATTTGTTTTCTCAGCAGGCTTGTGCTTTAGCCCTTTATCAGTGTGATCAGCATGAGTGAGGTAGTAGCTGACAGAGACGTACATCACCCTCCCATGCTGACCTTTCTCAAGTACCTGCTCTCCTGTTATTGACCATTTCAGACTGGAGGTGTGAAGAGATTCATTTGCATCGCAGCCTATAGTAGAGTCTAAATCAGTGGTGCTTTTAGTTCTGTGTGCCACGTTTTCTCTTCTTTACAAAGTTATAGAAGTTGGTGAAACAAATTGCTGTTGTAGCTAGGTAATAGTGCTATATTAGGGAATAAATTAAGAAGTAATGCTTGAGTGAGCCACTGAGAAAAATATGCTATCTCTAATGCCTTCAGACACAGAACATATTAGAAAACAAATTTCAGTCTTAAAATCTTGATTTTAACGATGTTCTTTGTAAGCGGACTTTCAGTTAGAATCCCTTATTACCTTTTTAATAGACATGACCTAAACATAAAAGATGATTATAGTTTTTAGTGTAAAGTGTAGCTTGCTTGTGCATTGAATCTGAATAAAGTGTATTATCTATCAAAGAAGTTGATTTGATAGAATGTGTTAAATTCAATAAGCATAGCAATTTTTTATTTACTCTCTACATAGTAACAATTACTACTGAAACAAAGTAATTATGGATAAACATATTTAAAGTTTTATATTTGTTTGCTTTCAACTTAAGTATTTCAAGAGTGATAAGCTGTTTTGAGTAGTAGCCCTTTTTGTGTGATCATATTAAGAGTTTTTGGTATACAGTGTACTCCTTTTAATGCAGATGCTTTCTCCTGATCTTTAAACCATTATTTAGGAGATGCCAACATATGTTAGTGCAAAATCATTTTGTTTTGTTTTGTTTTATGTGGTACATCAGTTTTCAAAGCATATTTCTTAGGCATCAGTATCCAGCAGGTGGCTTTTTACATTAAAAAATTCATAAATTTTAAAATCCCATAAAATTTTATTTCAAATTCGAATTAACTGATTGAGAATGTCAACATTTCCACTGTCTCTATATTAACATTTATAATAGAACAAATGGTTGCATATAAGAATTATCTGCAGCATAATCTAAATTAAGATTCTAAACAGGCAGTACAGATGCTGGTAACTTTGGCAATTATCATTTTGTTTGGTGAACAGTAGTAAAACAGTGTGCGGTAAGAGTGTTTAGAGAGAGAGGATAAATAAATTGAACAGTTTTGCAATGCAAAGTGGTTTGTGGTGTTTTTGAGGATTTCTTGGCTCTCTCTTAACTGCTATTGTGAGCCTGGAGCAGATTTCCCCATTGCTAATGCCCTAGAAGTATTAATTCACTTTGATATGCTAATTAGAGGGCATTATGCAAGAAATGAGATTAAGTGGCAGCATGAAGCCATTTGCCTGTCAGTAAATTGAGAGCTTTAGCATCGGGAGGAGCTTTGTGGGTTTTTTTTTTTTTTTTTTTTTTGGTATGTGTTTTGTTTTTTCTACCCTCCCCACCCGAGTTTCTCTTGGTTTTGCATATAAATAAAATTGATTGAAGGCTCTAGAGAAGGTTCTGGAATATTGGACTTTCTCTCTCACCACAATTATTTAAATGTAATATGAAATTTTCATTTTACATTCTGTTTGAAATTAAGAATTTGGTCATTTAGTTTTTCCTGAAATGACATTAGCAATATGGCTAGTTCTTTGTAAGTGTAAACATTGTGTACCAATGTCAACACTAAACTGAATTTCACAAGAAAGTTTACTTGAGAGGGAAGAAAGTTGTTGAATTTGTCTTCACGAGACTATGTTAAATGAGTTTTAAGATTTTGACTTGAATTCATGGAAGCTGAACCAATAAAATTAATTAGTGGTTAAACTTTACCCTTTACAACGTAACCTGTGGATTGTATTTTATTGTGTATTGACATGTAAGATTATCGTATTTGATTTTCATGTTGAAAATGAAATTTCTTACGTTATAATGGTTTTACTGAATTGTTGCTAAAGTCAGACATTTGAATTTTGCTCTATAAAATTATTTTGTGATTTTCTGTTATTTTGTGAGGAAAAGAATAATTGGACTAAAGGAGTTGGGACAGTGGAGGACATAATAAGCCAAGGTCTCTTCAAACACGAGCATCTTCCTGCTTTGATGGAACTGCACACTGCTGACTAACTGCAGATCACTGGGTTGGGTTAGATGGGACTGTTTGGGTGAGGAGTTTGTACTGGGACTTGGTTCTAGAGTCTGAATTCCATCATGTCTAGACCCAACCAGCCATGGCTTCCCAGAGCCATGTGGATTATTTAGTCACCACATCTGCCTTGCGTGTACACTATGGACTTGCATCTCCTTGGGTATGGGTGGGCATGTGATGCCTGCTAGTGTTGCTGGGCGTTAGGAAGATAGATGCACACAGCCCTGAAGATGAGAACCTTGTGACAGAGTCAGTCCTCTTGATATTTCTGGGGGATGAGGACTTAGTAGATAATACATTAGCTACTTTTTTTTCCTTATGAAATATTTGGTTACTTTAGATTTTTGTCTCTTTTCAGACTCCTCATTAGTCTCTTGATTGCTTATAAGATTTTATTTTAAACATGTGAAGTTATTTTCTCTTGAAACAGGGAGAAAAAAAGCTTTGAAATTGCATATTATTATTTAAGCAAAAGACTTTTGACAAGCTTTCAGGTCACTAAGCCTTGTAAATAAAGCTTTTTGGAAGACTTATAGGTACATGCCATTTAATGGAACAAGTCAATCACTGCATTTCAAAAAAGTTGAAATGGCAGCTTGATATGTACATCTCCTTTACTATGCAGGTGTCCTCAGTGAGGGAGAAGTGACTTTGACAGTCTTATAACTTTGTTTTTCTTGCTTCCTCACCCCCCACTTTAAAAAAAAAAAAGAAAGAAAGAAACTACCGATGAAGGTAGTTGGAATTCATAGTCAGATATATCATTTTCAACTTGGAATGGGAACTAGCGCAGGAAATTGATTTTATATTTATTATGAAAGCAAGAACTCTGCCACCAACTGACAGCCGTCCATGTTTTAGTTTGTGATAATTGTTCACAGACATCACTCTGCAGTTGGTCCAGGTTATTTATAATGTTGATTGGGAGTGTTGGTCCATTAAAAGATATGGGTATAATGAACATCTTTAATTAAATCAGGAAAAATTGAAATATTTTGTTTTTCTTTTCTGCCAGATCTTGGGTGTAGGATTAACTGTCAGCGCTGCTAAGAACAAGCTACAATAGATTGTACAATGATTTCTCTGGCATCATGGATGTATTTATTACCATTTTTGAACAAATTATACTAACATGAAAAGTTGTGTTTGAAATGATTGTGTGCTAGATAAGGCGATACATTACAGCAATGGTTGGGTTTATGGAGCTTTATGGAGAGGTTTTCTCAGAAATTATAGCACAGGGCTGTCACTATAAAACCCAGGGATACAGTTGGTAATAACATACAGGGAAGATAGTTTTAGGGTTTTCACTTGTTATTCAAATAAGTGAAAACCCTCCAGTTTTTCTTACTGTATTTCTTTGTTAGAATAGTGTTTAAAAAAGGGAAGGAATTCTTTTAACTGTCGGTAGGGTGTGGGTGTTGGCTTGTCTGCATGTGTTCCAGCTTAGCACTTGTTAGAGCCTTGGCGCAGTGCTAAGGAAGGCCTCAGGAGCTCATTGACATCTATGTCCACAACCTTTTGACTTTGATAAATGATGGATACTGAACACCTGAAAATGAAATGATGGGCCTGTGAATATAAATTATATTTTATCAATGTATTGCATGAATTGATTTTGATTTACCTAAATTTGTGCCCCCCACACCAGGTGCTGGGGGTGTTTCCCAGGGGTTCCACATGCTAAGCAACTGCCCAGCCATTGAGCTGTGTTCTTATTTACAATTTTGTTTTAGTGAAGATAGTAGTTCTACTTTAGTGTGATCAGGCCAACAATGTTGAGTTTTGACAGTAAATCAACTTCATCTTTTTCTTGCTGATTTTCTTATGTTTTTTTATGACTGACTATTGTGTTAAATTTCTAATATTTTACAGAATATTGGCTTGATATTTATTTATTTATTTATTTATTTATTTATTTATTTTGGTTTTTTGAGACAGAGTTTCTCTGTGGCTTTGGAGCCTGTCCTGGAACTAGCTCTTGTAGACCAGGCTGGCCTCGAACTCACAGAGATCCGTCTGCTTCTGCCTCCCGAGTGCTGGGATTAAAGGCATGCGCCACCACCGCCCGGCTCCTTGGCTTGATATTTAAAGTGGTTTTTTTCTAGAACCAAATCAATCAGTGAGTCTGTTGTTTTTCTCTGAAAAATGAAGATTTTAAAGTATATATTTTGCTTTTACTCAGTGAGTGAATTATTTTAGAAATAAAAACATTTGTTTTTCTAAATACAAGAAAGTAGCTGTCAACCACTGTAGTGTGATAAAGGCTGAGTTGTTCCTGTAATGTTTTTCCTTTCCATTGTAAATGTTAGACTGATGGCCAAACCATGGGGTTTCTGAATCTCTTTGTCCTTAGTTACAATTTTATAGAAAAGCAAGGCCTATCCCTTCAGAGGTTCTTTTTGTTTCATGTGGGTAACAGTATAGATGGCTACCTCATTCCCATTCACTGACCACTCTGCACATGCCAGGCTGTGCTGACTGATTTATGTACGTTTCCTCTAATAAGAAAAGTTACACTCTGAAAATTAAATTTTATATATATATATATATATATATATATATATATATATGAAAAAATTCTATAATACACATGACCTGTTTTTTCTTAAACCTCAAACAACCACCAAACACATTTAACCTTACAGAGGAGAAAGGTTAACTACTCTACCACAGGCCCCATAGTGAGTGTCACCCCAGGTTTCTTCTGCTCCAGGAGTACAGGTGGAGCCTTCCTACTTGGGGACAGAAAGTGGTGGATATAGGTATTCAGATGGCAAAACCTGAGTTTAAAAAATATGTTCAGGGATGAAGTGACACTGAGTGGCAGCAGAGCTTCGGGCAGCACCAGTGTAAATATTTGTAGACAACCATGTTCTACAGACTTCAGTCTAATGGCAAAAATCTGCCCTAAATGCCTCGGTAAATATATGCTGGAGAACAGAAGCCTATTCACGGAAGAAACAATTGACTTTCGCTTCTCTGTTGTCAAAGTGGCCCCTGGTGATAGTGCTGTGGTGGCTAGATAGAGCGAGCAGAATGGCTTCCTCCTGGCTGGTGGGCTGGCAGCGTCACTGGCACTGCCAAATGTACTTCCTATTTGTTGTGCAAGGGAATTGGAACAGTGAGGCATTTATCATATCATCCCCTGCTCCTCATGCGAGCAAAAAAGGAGAAGTTGTCAATGAAAGAAAAAGAACTGTAATCGCACATTTACATATGCTTCTAATTGTTGATTTGGGGATTTTCTATGAATATGGCTTTACAAAACAGATGCTGTTTAAGAAAAGGGGGAACATAATTTTGTGGGCAATGAATTAAGTGTTTTTGTGGCCCTCTCATCCGTAGCTAGGAGCAGTTTGTGGACCGCGTCTGTGAACGCGGCTCATAATTGTTTTTCACACATAAGTTATGCAAATGAGCTTTTATGGCAACTGGCATAACAATTAGCATCCTCCAGCAATATTTTAGCAGGTTAATTGCAAAATTTCTAAATTGTACATCTGACTTGTTAATTAGGCATGACAGAGGTGGTAAAATAGTTATCTTCAGGCAGTGGCAGCCAGGAGCTGCTTGAAATGCAAAGAGCAAGGATTGATTGGATTTGAGGGCTGCAATTGTGGGAGCAGGGCTGCTGTCAAGTGCCGCCTCGCAGCTCTGCTCCAGCCGCTGCCTCAGAGCAAGACCTGGAGTTGCTGCGAGGATAACTCTGCAACTTTCTCATCCCCACCTATCTGAACTGTTTGTGTGCACAGTTTGTTGTGCGTGGGGACCATTGAAATGAGACAGCAACACAAAAGAACTTATTTTGGGCTTGAATTTTAGGGCCCTGGAAGTTTACTTTCTATTCTAACGTCCATTTCGGCACCTGTTAATAGTAATAATAGTAAAAAGGGAAGCAAAAACTCCCGACTTGTGTCTAATGTAAATTTTAGTTGCCCGGGCACCAAGTGTGATCATTTGCTTTGTGATAATTTAACTTTTAAACATCATTTCCTTTCATGCTTCATATGTTAGGGAAATACTATTTTGTTGTTTACTTATTTTTAATAAAGTCAGAGAGGAAGAGTGAAATACCAGAGCTACACACAGCAAACGGTTAACTTTGTGGAATTTATAAAATGACTATATTCAGCATAGCATAGTATTCTTAGATTTTCTGTCAGTACAGAATTGTTCTGTCTGTAGTATGTTTGGACTGTCTCATGGTTTGAACGGTATAATTTGGTAAACATAAGCGTTAGTGAATGGAGTATGATAACATGTGTATCTGGTGCCACAGTGAGCCATGCTCTTTGTATCTAAATTAGGCCAGTTACATTTTTCTGTGCATATAGTACATACAAGTATACCTCATATGAAGTGAAGCATGTATGAAATCTGATGTCATCTTTGAATTCACATATATTTTCTTGATTAATCTAGATTGTGTTTAATGTTGAAATATTATATTTTCATTTAAAAAGTAAATGTTCTACATGTGCAGCTGTACTAATAATATTTTACATTTTCTTGTGACATGTGTATATGGAGAAAGTGTCATTTATGATATGTTGTCATCAATAATTTTGTCACTGAGAATAAAAGGGCTTAAACTCATCCACCCACTGGACCATTTTATCATATTTATTTTAAAAGATGAAATTAGTGAACAATTGGGCTCTTTATATGTAGGAGATGTGAAAATAACAGAACGTTTACCACGAATGAAGCACAGCATTAGCATTTCAGTGCCAATAAATTATATTGCGGTACTGTATTCTATAGATATCTAATAAATAGTTTCTGTTTTCCCCAGATTCTTTGTGTTCTTTATTATAGCCTAATTTACAGTAAGTGGTGATATTAAACATTGGTTAACTTTTTAGAGTAATTTATCACATTTGAAACTATTGTATTTTGAATAAGAATAAAATGTTGTTCCAAATCATTACATTTACTGATTACATGCTCCCGATTTTTATCCATTGCTGTATTCGGCAATTTAAGCAAGAGTTTCCCACAGTAATGCTTCAGTGGATAATATTTGGAATAGAGTAACCATTTTAATGAGTTCATCGAGAGAGAGTCAGCAGGGAGCATTTCAGGTGTGTTACGGCTTTTGTCTTGTCAGGGTGCACATCTCTATACCATTAGAGGAACGGCCTCAGAGCCCTGCTCATCTCAGTCAGTAATGACTTCAACAACAACAACAGAGCCGAACAATAACCCAGAGCCTCACCTTCCTAGTGAAGTCGAGGCAGCAACACAGAAAGTACAGGCAGGTTGTGTGTTTTTAGGAAACTTGTTAAGTGAATACCATTTCTTTGGGTTAAATTTCCATCACATTTTTAACTGTCCCGATATTGATCACCCTACAGAGGAATGAGACTGAAGCCTGGTAGTTATTAGTATAAAGAGGGTCAGCTGCTGAGACGGTCCCGAGCAGAGGCTCTCATGGTAATGATGCTGCTATTTATAGATCCCCATTTCATTAGTTGCAGAGTTTCAAGGAAGAGATTTTCTCTAGGGGAAATGGATACTTGAAGTTCATTTTCTCCCTCACATTAAGGCAGGAACGTGAACAACCTTCAGTATAGGACGTGTGATTATGGTATTTTTGTAGAAGCAGTTTATTCCCTAAATATATTTGCAGCAGTAAACGTACATTTAAAACATAATGTGGGGATTCAGGAATGCCGGCCGCTGTTCTGGTTGAGCGCTACGTTGTGCACATTGCGCTTTATGTCCTTGTCTTTTTTTTCTTGTAAAAATTAAATTTCAGAGATAGTGCAGAGCTGTGTATAATCATGATCTTCCCTTCCTTCAGAGTGCTTTAGGGCCTAAGAAGGATGTGAGAAGTGCCAGTTACCCCAAGATCCAGTCTACCCACAATGTGTATCTGTCCATATCTGTGATATAGGTAATCGTGCTTTCCTTCTGGAATTCTTGACATTTGAGTTATTTTTTTCCCTTTAAGAGAATATTTACTTAGCTAGTATTCACTTAATTAGAACTGACTGTTTAATGTTTTCTGGGCGGGTATTTATGGTATTTTCTTTGCTATATTTGCATTCCAGAAATTAAGTCCCCCTGCCATTATTCGGCGAGCCTTTCATACATTAGAATGATGAATTGAAAGCAGAAATGGGAAAAAGACTGCAATGCAATGAAAATTTAATCAGCGTCTTCTGCTGCTTTAATAAGGCAAATAATTCTTATTGGCCGCTGTGTTAAGGTTTCTAATATTTAATTCATAACAAACCTTGCATTATTCTGCAGTAGCATCGACAGCTCCACTTTGCTGCCTGCCAACAGGCAGCCATAAAAACCTAAAAGCAGATGTAAGTGTCTAAAACAAGGAGAATGATTAGATCTAAAGCAGTCAAAAATCAACAATATTGTGAAAGAATTTGATGGATCTCTGTATTTAGTGATGCAAAAATGATATTAATTAAGTTTTCTTGAACAGATTGTTTTTGACTTAGTAACCTTTTATAAAGTGTGGTCTTTAAGCAAATGTCAATAGAGTGTTTGGCTATAATCTTTAAATTGGACATAAACTGTGCTGATTCTACTGCAAGTATATCCGGTTTATATTCCTGTGTGTATGAACTCTTAGTACTGTTCTGAAATGGAGCCAGTGGGATAAAATGTTATATCTTCGGTTAACCCAGTTTGAGGAGAGCAGTAGCTTTTGGAGCCTGTTTTTGTTTGAAATGCCTGTTAAAAATTTAGTCCTGGGATTGGAGGAGTGCATGCTTTCATTTCTGACCCCAACTCAGATGATTCTACAATTACAGCACCGTCTTTCTGGATTACCATCTGGATTATCAGGGGCTTTTGTATGAGGTTGTGTTGGGCATTACGTCTGGACTTGCAGAATGAACAAAAAGATATTGTTACTGATTCCATGAAAACAGTCTGAATCATTCAGAAAGATGTGGAGAAGAGTATTTCTATAGTGTGAAGCCAGAGAAAATGGCAACCTGCCAAAGCTAGGTGCAAGCTCTTGTTACATGGAAGGGTTGGGCCTGTTCTCATTTCTTCTTGAAATGGCTTAATTGGTGTCAGCACCCCAGGGATAAAGGCCTCTAACACTGAAATCCACACGATTCACCCTGTCTCTGCTCAGTGTAGGGAAACTGGTAACAACTGGTGGTGAATGAGGAGTGAACGGTGCTGTAACAATACTCGATGATGTTTGGGATGACAGAAATTAATACGCACTTGCTTGAAGAAAGCAATGATTAATGGCAGTGAGCACGGGAACGCCGTTCCTCCTTTTACTCCACTTTGATGGGGATTGAAAAGCAAAAGGCTGTTTTCATTCTCTGTAGAAAGCAGAGGTCACACAGAGCACATTATAGCAATTTTTCCTCTCTGTTTTTTTATTTCATAAATATTATGATAAGCATAGATTAGATGGATTTTTTATGAAAGCTTTAAAGGATATTTTATGTCATTTGAACATTGTTGTTTATGCATAAAGAAATCCCACATTCTTCTCTTCCTGTGTTAGATCATTTCCCTTCATGTCAGAATAATTAGTATAATTAAGAATTTAAAAAGCACACAAACACACAGTTGTGTTAATACCGCATACGGTGTTATCATAGGGATGAAAAGAGCCCAGTTTTCTAGAGCCTGCTAGCAGGGTGCGACAAGAGTGCTACAGGGACTTTCACCTTTTCCCTGCTCCTCCCCTGTTTTCCCTCAGTGAATGTTTGACACAAATATATTTTGCAAGGTACTTGCACTTGTCAGCAGCTTTCTTAACCATTTGATAAAGATTCTTTATTCTACAAAGAAAGCCTGAAATAACAGAACTGTACTTTGGATAATGAATTCTTCATCTGCGGAGAACTTTAAAACAAAGTACAGTGTTGGCATTTTTTTCTTTTGAGTGAGAAGGCTGATATATCTTTTGGATCCGACAGGAAGACATAAATTAATAGAGTTCTGGAGTTCAGTTTCTCATTAATAATCCATTTTGTCATGGTTCTTGGCATTGTCAGGCTAGTAGCTGGTTCATATCTTGCTGAGGGATAAAAGCAGATTCTGTCTTAAGGCACAGAGCAGGAATAAAGAGTTTATCGCCTTTGGGGAAACTACATGCTCTAAGAAAAACATTGTTTTGCAAAAAGTTTCAGTTTTTGCTTAGAAATACACTGCACATTTCCCTGGATAAAGCTTTTAAGATTTGAAAATGGCTCTGAGAATCTTGGATTATTATAGTTTTACATCATTGCATAGAGTTGCCTTTGCTGATGGTTTGCAATGTTTTTCAGGGACAGTTTTGGTAAAGTTAATACTATTTTATATTTTATTTTTAGAACTCTATATATGATCATATGATGGTTCAAAAGCAAACACAGAAAAGTCACTATTCCTCTCTTTCTGTTGGTTGTCAAGATAGTCTGTGATCTCAGCCTGCGTTCTAGGCATGGGACTGAAGGTGCTGTGTTGGCTTCAGTTTAGAATCCTCTGAAACCTAGTAGAAGAGCAATTGTTTGATAATTTGGTGATGCTAGGTTTACTTATTTATTTATTTTGAGTCAGGGTCTCACTATGTAGTCCTGCCTAGGCTGAAATTTACTACATGGACCAGGCTGGCTTCAGATTCACAGAGCTCCGCCTCTGCCCTCTGAGTGCTGGGATCAAAGGTGTTTTTATAGAGGCTTCAGAAACACTCAGCATTAACACTGTGCTTGGTCACAGAATTTCTAAATGGTATCATTTAAACTTGCTTTTGTTTATATTTTGAAGAACTTAGCTTATACAGTTGGACATACTAAACCCTCCCTGATACCCAAGGATGTCATCCCAAGCTGTCTTAGTGCCAAGAAGCTAGCTGAGTGGAGATGAATGCAAGGGATACAAGTTGTCTTGTCTTCTTGTGCTTCAGAGTATTTTTTATCATGTATCCTGTAAGCCTTCTAAAAAGCGATGCTTTAGAAATAGACAAATGAAGAAAGTTTCATCTTTAAAACCAGGATTTTGTGATGCTGTTCTCAGCTATCCCTATTCTTTTTGTTTGTGCATTTTTAACTTCCAGGTATCACATGTGGGGTGTGCAGTCTTAAGTGTTTACTGAGGTAGCCAGCGATGAGAGGGGGTTTGTCTGGGTTAGAGGATGGAGGAAGGAGTGTTACATGAGCTAATGGAGAGAATAGGAGAGTTCTCACTTATTCTACTTTGAGGGGCTTGTTCTTGTCAATAATAGGTAAATATTGATATTTTCTGAGTCATTAAAGTTCATAATTAGATAAAATTGGCCTAAGTTAATACTTATAAGTAGTATGCAATAAAGATTCATTTAGGTATAGAGGGGTTTTCTTTTTTTTTCTCTCTCATTATTCTCTATGGAACTGTAAGCCTTTAGAAGTGAAGGTCTTTTTATTTTCTCTCTCTTTCTCTGTACACACACACACACACACACACACACACACACACACACACTGTTGAACACATTGAATCTGTAAAAATCAAAGAATTTTCTAATTCTTTGTCCTGGTTGGTTTTTGTCAACTACATACAAAACTAGATATACCTGGGAAAGGGGATTCTTAATTGAGAAAATGGCTCCATAATACTAGTATGTAGGCTAGTCTGTGAGGCATTTTCTTGATTTGACTGATGTGGGAGGGCCCAGCTCAATGAGGACAGTGCCACCCCTGGGTAGGTAGTACTGGGTGCATAAGAAAGCCAGTCAAGCAAGTTGGTAAGTAGTGTTTGTCCATGGCTTCTGCTTTAGTTCCTGCCTTGATTTCCTGCCTTAACTTCCCTCAGTGATGGACTGTTACCTAGAAGTGTAAGCTGAAATCATCCCTTTCCTCTCAAGGCTGCCTTTGGTCCATGGTGTTTCATCACAGCAATAGAAACCCTAAGTAAGACATCTTTCATTTAGAAATTTATCTTATTTATATCAACCACAGTAAATATGGGTAGACTGCCAAAGTTGCTTACTTAGCTCTTAAAAAATTTGTATATAAATTATCTATCTATCTATTTATCTATCTATCTATCTATCTATCTATCATCTATCTATTGTTTTTCGAGACAGGGTTTCTCTGTGTAGCCCCGGCTGTTTTGGAACTTGCTCTACAGACCAGGCTGGCCTCAAACTCACAGAGATTCACCTGCCTCTGCCTCCCAAGTGCTGGGATTAAAGGCATGTGCCACCACCGCCCAGTATATAAACTATTTATAAAAGTAATTTATATATATATTACTGTTGCCATTATTATTATTGCTATTATTATTATTATTATTATTATTATTATTTGAGACAGGGTTTCTCTATAGCTTTGGAGCCTATCCTTGAAATAGCTCTTGTAGACCAGGTTGGTCTCGAACTCAAAGATCCACCTACCTTTCTCTCCTGAGTGCTGGGATTAAAGGTGTGCACCACCACCACCTGACTATTATTATTATTATCAGTGGTAATATTCTAAAAGAAAAACTTCTGTGTTGAAAACTAGTAACAGACTTAATGGTGCTTTAATTTACCCTTTAAAGTTTTTGCTTTAAATCTAAGTATGATAAAGCAATATATTTCAGAGGTATGCAAATTTATGTCCCCAAAAGAAAGTTTTGAATTACGATGTAAGACATGTTTCTCTGTAGAGTTGGAAGGGATATTTGTTTTAGTACATGATAATGAAATCTTGTTTTAAATAATAATGTATTTATTATTTTATGCCCATTGGTGTTTGGCATGCATGTGTGTCTGTGAAGGTGTCAAATCTTGGAATTATAGACAGTTGTCAGCTGCTATGTGGGTGCTGGGAATTGAACCTGGGTTCTCTGGAAGAGCAGTCAGTGCTCTTAACCACTGAGCCTTCTCTTCTCTCCAGCCCCCAATAATGAAATCTTAAAGAGTAGATTTTGACAAGAGACATTTTGCTGACATAGAATATTTTGTTCATTTTGACTCTCAAATAAGTTCATCTGTCATAATGATTGATTTATATTCATTTTACACTGTACAGTTTTGTAGCTAAGTTTTCAATCTATAAACTGCAGAAAGCTCTGTTTAAGTTAATGTTAAATTAAATAATTATCTTCAAAGGTGACTGATTGTTCAGGTGTTTTTGACTAGTCCAGAGACTAGCCCAGCATTAGTTAAAAGGTACTACAATTATGAGTTATTTTAAATGAGTGCTAATTTTCAATAACATGATCAAAAACACAGACTATCATTTATTTAATTGCTGTAAATTTTTGTTCATTTGGACTTTTGAATTTATATACACTACAGACTTGCTGAACCAATTTTTCCCTAGTTTGAACTGGGCAGTGGTTTGTGACTTATCAGGTGAAAGGCACAGGAAATCATGATCCTGCTTTGTTAGCTGTAACTGTTAGAGCAATTTGGAAGAGTTTGCCTACCCCCCCCCCAAGAAAACAACTAAATATTTGTTCTCTAGAGCCATGGGGATGATGGATTTCTGAACGGCTGTCCTGAAGACCAGTGCAGGTGGCTAGAGTGTGTGGGGAGTGTAGGTGGTAATTACAGCAGCCTTGCGGTTTAGGGAGGTGTCAGTCTAGTCAAAGCCGTTAGACTCCTTGCCAAGGATTTTGCTTCATGGAAACTATTAAGATGAAATGATCACAACTATTTGGTGAATATTTTATTCCTTTTCCTTCTTAATTGCTAAAAATGTAATTCAGATGTTCTTGATTTTCTTCTTTGCTGTCATCAATAAATCTGCCTATCCTGACAGTCGGTGTCTGTATTTCTAGAAAAGTATGTGTACTTAGAAAGGTTTTAGTACAATTTCAGGGAGCTAATAGACACCTAAAACATCATTAACAAATATCTGGTCAGAGGCAGGCAGATCTCTGTGAGTTCGAGGCCAGCCTGGTCTACAGAGCTAGTTCCAGGATAGGCTCCAAAGCTACAGGGAAACCCTGTCTTGAAAACCCAACCAACCTACTAAACAAACCAACAAACAGAAAACCCAAATCTTTCCTGGAGGCACACACCAGATCTCAGGTTCTGCTTTCTGTTTTGTTCTTTTTTGACACAGTCTCATGTAGCCCAGGCTGACCAGGTCTTGAAAGCATACTGTGTACTACAGGTGAACTTGAACTTCTGATTCTCCTGCCTCCACCTCCTGAAGGCTGAGGTTACTGGAGTGCTCCTACCCCAGCCGGGAGCTTTGATTTGGTGCTAGGGATGGAACCCAAGGCTCAATGTATGCTGGGCAAATACTGTACCAGAGGAGCTATAGTTACCTGCTTCCCTTTTCCCTTCTTCCCCTCCCCCACTTTCTCCTTCTTTACTCCCTCAGTTCCTCCCTTTCATTTTTTTTAATTGTTTGTCCCAATTTATAAAGCTCTCTTTTGGGGACCTGCTAGATTTACTACCATCAAAGGTCTGCTCATCTTTGTAGCACCAGTGATTCCTGAACCTAGTGTATATATGACCGTATAGGGGAGAACTGAGAAAATGGAACTGAACCTGAGTGCGAAGGCCGGCAGTGAGATCAAGGTGGAAGTAAGGGTGTGGGGTGAGGAGGAAATCTGAATTTGACTTGTTTAAGGACTCATTGGGCAGGGTTTATTTGTTTTATTTTGTTTTCTTATTGTTGTTGTTTGAATGAGGTTTTGCTGTGTAGTCCTTCCCCGCCTAGAACTTGCTGTGTAGACCAGGAAGTCCTCACACTTTCACAGATCCTCTTGCCTCTACTTCTAGAATGCTGGAATTAAAGGGGTGTGCCACCATACCCACTTTCCAGCTACGCTGACTGGATAATAGTGATGATGATGGTGGTGGCGATGATGATACTATTGGTTTCTGCCTGGTGGCCACAAGTTCCCTGGCAGTTTATCATATTGGCAACTCATGTTGCTTGGTGCTATGAGTGTACTGGTAAAAGTAAAGTGTTGCGAATCCCCAAGTGGCTGCAGTGGGCCATGAGCCCACGCCACAGGTCTCCGAAGTGGCGACAGGTAACGGGCAGCGGGTCCCAAGAGTAACCAGTCCCAGGCAGGGATGGCACAGTTCCTTGAGTAGCTGCAGCAGGCCACGAGTCCCGGGCAGGGAGCCTCGTGGTGGATGAGAAACCTCGATGGGGCAGCTAGTCACGAGGAGATACAGATGGATAGGCATGCCATGAGACCACGCCGCAGGTCTCCAAAGGTGGCTGGTCCCGGGCAGGGAGCCACGCAGTAGGCGAAAAACAGAGACATGGATAGGAGCGCCATGCAGAGTGAAGCTGGCTGTTTATTTAGTGGGTTATGAAGGGGAAAGGGGAAGAGAGAGAGAGAGAGAGAGAGAGAGAGAGAGAGAGAGAGAGAGAGAGAGAAGCAATTTAAAATATTTTAGTTTCTTCGTCCATTGCATACAAGTATAAATAACATTACAATTATCTACTCATAATATGATATCCCAAATGCTCTTTTTTGAAACTAATAAAGCAAAAGAAGATAGCATGAAGAATGGCATTGTTTACAGTTTTGCAATTTTCTTCATTGTCAGGCTTACTAGAGGACGGGTGGATTTTCATTTCTACTTCTGTTGTCTGATTTTATACAGCTGATGGTCTCCCCACAGCTCTGGCTGGCCTGGATGTGGCAATCTGCCTCTGCTTCTGAAGTGCTGGGATTATAGGCACTTGATACTACCTGGCTAGTTCGCACTTATTCCTTCTACCTATGTAGGACTTTGTCACATCATGTCTTAAGCATCTGAAAAACATTACTAATTCATTATCCTTTATTAAAAAGTTATATTTGTCAGTATTATCACAAAATTTACCAAATCATCACAAAATTTAAAAACTATTTCATTGTTGGGGGTAAAGTTTAGGGCCTCATGCATATATCTGCATCAGGCATCTTCTCTACCACTTAGTGACAGCCTGAGATACCTAGCAAAAACTTTTAAGAGTTGAAAATCTGTCACACGGTGATGGATGTTTCAAAAATCTAACATTTGCTTCAAATTTTGTGTTTTGTCATTGCCATCCAATTTTTTCAGGTAAGCCTGATACTTGGTTCTTTTTTGAAAAAATTGTCTTCCTAAGTCTCTAACCTTAGTCTCCATAGTCTGTAGCCATTCTTTCTGAGTGAGTGATTTGAGCTCAAAACTCACAGGTATGCTTGTGCCTTTGTAGGACTTTGGATAGGATTCTTATTTTGTCCCAGAATGTTAGACATTTACTCAAGTCATAGTTGATAATTGTTAGTTTTCATCAAGGTCATTCTGAAGGGGTCAAGTTGCCCCTCTGCCCCCTGGTTTAAGTTGTAATGCTAGTGGCACAGATTTCGGTCAGTGTTAGTGGAGTGTGGTGCCTCTGCTTTGCCTTGTGCTAAGGTACCAACTATTCGGTCCATTTTTGCTTTGTACCCCATCAATGGAAATATCAACACAATGACAAAAAGGCTACTGTCTTAGGTCTGTGGACCACCTTTGAGCACTGGGGGTGTATGTGAGGTGAGATACATTTAGAATTTGCTCTGAGTTCTTCATGGCCTTTCTTTCTTTCTCTCTCTCTCTCTCTCTCTCTCTCTCTCTCTCTCTCTCTTTCTTTCTTTCTATCTATCTTTCTTTCTTTTTTGGGGAGTCTATTTCACTTGGAAAGTTAAAAGAAACCATGTCCTTAGGATGCTGATTCTGAAGACAACAGTATAGCCTCAAGTCTTCCTTCTGATCTAGGCTGGAGCTAGGGTAGTGTTTGTTAAGTGCTTTCTGAATATGATGTTCTACTAAGTACTCTCCAGTGTTCAAACAGCCTTTGCCCTTAGAAAGTGTACCCTGTAATCAGCCTTGGATGCACACACAAAGCAAAGAGGGACAGACTAACAGAGGCACATTTGTTGAGTCACAGTTCTTCATGTAGAATTTGTGTAAGTTTCCTGGGATGTGTGGGCAAGTCACTGAATGAAGCACAGTTAATAAAAACTCAGAGAGAGAAATTGGGGTTCAACCTGAAGATCTGAAAACAGTCAGCCACTGGCTCTTACCTTGACCTCAATCTGAAATGGCAATCCTGTCTCCAGGAATCAGAATGAGACTGTGCCTGAAAGCTGTTTCTTCCTATTTTATAATCCTCTCTAGTTCTGGGATTAAAGGCATGCACCACTGGGATTAAAGGTATGCATCACGCAGTTTCTATGGCAACTAGTATGGCTACTGGGATTAAAGGCGTGTGTTACCATAACCTGGTCTGTAAGGCTGACCAGTGGGGCTGTTTTACTCTTTGATCTTCAGGTAGACTTTATATATTAAAATACAGTTGAAATGCCAGTACGACTGAGTGATTATTTATAAAATAAGGCAGTTACATTAGAAGCTTAGGATCTCATTCAGCTGTGATGATCCATGATTCTTTGGTTACTAGTTTGCTTTTAATCATTTATTAACTACATTTATTCTTTAAGACGAACGTATTAGATAGGGCTTATGCTTACTATCACTACGTTGGTTAACCATTGGCTTTGCAGTATGGAAAATGAAATGTATAAAAGACAATGTAGAGGGGACTTGTCAGGGGAGAAGGCTTGCAGGAACGAGTGAATTTTATGTACAGAAAAGAAGAAATTAGAGTGATTGAGGGTTGTGCAGTTGGGGAAATAGTTAATAGGACCCTGAATTCTTTCTTATCTTTTACTAGCAGCAGAGAAGGAATGTTGAGTTTAGACTTAACACACAGGTCTGTGAGTTGCAGAGTCTGTATGGGTAGATCCCAGTGTTGCCATGTGTTGTATGAACTACTAAAAAGCAAAGCCCGAAAGTAACAAATAGATCTGAATGTAAGTACTGTGGATTCTGAGCTTCCTTTATTTCCATATTTTGACCTGAGAGCTGTTCTTTCTTTTTGAAAGGGGAACAAGTCTTTAGATAAGACACATTATCATTGTTCTCTGACATTTTCAAAGAAGGACGGAAGCTCAGTAGGGAAAAATGGCCTCCAAATCCAGGTTTCTGCCCAACCCGACATGGATTCTTTCTTTTTCCTTTTCTGTATTAGAATGCTAGTGAGAGTGGTTTGGTGAATCCTGGAAGGGGCAGTTTAGCTTCTTGAAAAGGAGAGAGGGCACCTGTGATTGCAGTTTTGTGTTCAGGCAAATCAAATTGGAAAGGTGGAAAAGCTGCCATCGTGGCAGTGTTTAAGAAAAAAAGGACTCCAGAGACTGTGTGTTTTGGAAATATTTGACAACATTAGCAACATCAACTACTGACACAAAAAAGAACCACCTCTTTGGCAAATCTTCCACAGCTGTGCCTGGAAAAGCAGCTTCATTGGAACATTCCCACAAACTGTCACCAGCCATGAAGCAGCAGCTTCACAAATCAGAAATGATATCTTCAGGCACTGCTGTCAAGTGTTATTCAAATAATACCAGCCTTCCATTTGAATAACAGCAGACATTTTGAATTAATTAATCAGATGAGATAGTCTAGGCCTTTTCTCATTAGTCTCTGGGTCAGGCTGGGGAAGATATATGTGGTGGTGATGATACACTTGCCTTTAATCATGATTTATGAAGATTTAGGATTGTGTGTGATTTGTCAGAGGTTCTGGGAAAAGGCTGGTGCATATTTCATTACCTAATCTGAGATTGATTTTATGATGCTAGCAGAGCTCACACTGGTTTTCGAGTGCGTGGGAAGTCCAGGGCACCACATGCAGGCTTCTCACTGCTTTGTCTTTGCAACCATTAGCCAGTGCTGTAAACTTGAACAGCACATAAGCAGTTCTTGCTTTAATTGTGCGCAGAGTTTATACTATGTCCAATGGGAGAAGTTTCAGGGGTTGTTGAGCTAAAATATATACAAGACATTATAACTATGATCTGGTATGAATCATAGGCAAAGTTGGTAAATTTCATGGGTTGGTCATGGTGAGGATGTAACATTTCATGGCTTGTCAAAGGTTAATAGAAAAATCTCATTCAAATGGTGTAAATACTAGAAAAAAAGCCCAAGGTACTTTTCCTTATGTTATCTTATGCTCAGGATTAGTTTTAGCCCATTTAGGACATAAAGTCATATATTTGTCTGTTGTTCAAACCATTAATAATTTATTGCAAACTAAAATAATTTATGCAAAAATATCTAGTTTAGTGCCTGGTATGCAGCAGATACTGAATGCTTGCTCATTATCATTTTACCTGCCTTTCCAAACCTTTCCCATTTGACTTTTAAAGTTCCGTTAGCTTTGTTTAACTTTAACACTCCTAACGTTTTAAAAATCCTGTTGATCTTAATTCTCCACAGAATACTTTATTTGAGGGAAAGGAATTCAAGAGGGAGAGACTATCAGCTCAGCAGGCTGGAAGACTGGGACAGGAAGCGTGAGGGTGATAATTATGGATATGGTGAGGTGATGGTAGAGTCAAGGTGATGGTGATGGTGGTTGAGGATGAGGTGGTAGTCCTGGTGATGGTGGTTGAGGATGAGGTGGTAGTCCTGGTGATGGTGGTTGAGGATGAGATGGTAGTCCTGGTGATGGTGGGTGAGGATGGAGTGGTAGCTATGGTGATGGTGGGGTTTGGGATAAATATGTAAGAAACTGAGTGTTTGCCTGTTAGCATCTGGGTTGTTTTGACTTACAGTGGATCCTTCTGTATCACCTTCCTCTGCAGACAGTTACATATTTATAAACTGATTGTTTTTTTTCTCTCTTCTCTCACTCAAACTAAAATACAAGTTGCATGAAATATTTAGGAATAGCAAGGCCCTTTTTAATCTTGTTATACAACCTTAAGGTTACTTTTCCATTTTTAGGGTTGTCTATCAGGTATTGTATTACTGGCATGACTGGTTAGTGCTTTGGGGACAGGTTAGTATTGGTATAGTAATGCCTGGTACGTCTCAATGCATTAAAGACTGACAGTTCTAACTGGCATTTACTTTGGGGAGGGCAGTTGACAGATAATAAGATGTGTTAATATTAGGAGAGAATAATACCTATGGGTAGTTTGGGGGCAACTTGTTGCAGAACAACACTGAATTCAGTAGATCTGAATTCAGTAGATCTGGGTTCCACTCTTAACTGCTACATAATTGCTCTGTAACCTTGGCAAGTTACATCATTATTTCTGAGGTTTAGTTTTCTTTAACCTAAGCGAGGTCATTAATACCCAGCTTTCAGGGTTGTGGTGAAGATTGGGGGGATGTGTGTACAATACCTAATGAGTTGTCTGCATGTAGTAGGTGTTTCATAAATGACAGCCATTGCTGTTATCTGCTTATTTATTTCTTAGAGAAACTCTGAGATCCAGGCATGGGGGCACATTGTATTTATCCTAGTACTTGGGAGGTGGAACCAGAAGGGTTGTGAGTTCAAGGTCATCCATCCTCTGCTGCATATTGTGTTTAAAGCCAGCCTGGACAATATGAGACCCTGCCTCAAAATAAAACCAAATTAATAAAAACACAAAAGGGACACAGAGGACTTGCTGAATTAAACATCACAAGTTCCTCAGAGACACAGCAAATGTTTTCTGTTAAAAAAATCAGGGTGAATAATGCAAGTAGGATTATTGAGAAGGGTGAAGGGCAGGTGGGACTGTATCGGCTGTGTAAGCAAGGCATTGACAAGGGCTCAGGTCTTCGGTCGGCGTTGGGTAGCTCTGATTGGTGCAAGCAACAGGAAAGGACTAGTATTGTCCATGTTTTGCTTTAAAAACTGTTGTAACAAATGTTGGTCAGTGATTATATGCAGTAGTTAATAATAGGGACTTTAAAGAGGGCAGTAGTGGTTTAAATAAAACTGAGAAGTGAGAAAACTTAGATGATCAATTAATTGACTCATTTTATCTTCACTTGTGTCGTGGCTCGCTCCTATTTATCCTTTAGGTCCTGAACTGTGTCCTTCTAGAATAGTGATTCTCAATCCATGGGTCATGACCCCTTTTGGGGTTTTATATTATATATCCAGCATATCAGATATTTACATTTGATCCATAACAGTAGCAAAATCACAGTTATGAAGTAGGAATGAAAATAATTTTATGGTTGGGGGTCACCACGACATGAGGAACTGTATTAAAGGGTCGCAGCATTAGGAAAATTGAGAGCCAATGCTCTAGAACATGTTTTTTTTTTTTTTTGGTTTTTATTTTTTTATTTTTTTTCTCATTTTTTAATTAAAGATTTCCATCTCCTCCCCTCCTCCTCCCCCTTCCCTCCCCTCCTTTCCACCCATACCCCCACTCCACCCCTCTCCAAAGACAAAGAGCCATCAGGGTTCCCTTCACTATGTTAAGTCCAAGGTCCTCCCAGCTCCCCCTAAGTCCAGGAAGGTGAGCAACCAAACTGACAAGGCTCACAGTGAGCCCGTCCATGCTGTAGAGTTCATGTTCCAGGACCGCAAGGAGTGCTTTTATCTAGAACATGTTTTTAAACTCTCATTTATTTTTTAAAATTACATCTTATTTGTTTATTTGTGTGTGTGCATGTGTGTGCATATGCAGCATAGTGCATGTGTGCAAGTCAGAGGATAACTTTGTGGAGTTGGTTCTCTCCTTCCACCTTCGTTCCAGGGATTGAACTTAGGTCACCAGGCAAGCCCTGCTGAGCGCTTTTGCTGGCCCAACCTCTCAGTTCTGTTAGTGACCTGTTTATGTGCTGAATAGTGTTCTGTTTTCACCCTACTTTGCTATTATGCTCTTGACACCGTATTTAAGTTGATTTTTTTTCCCTGTCAGTACACTGTGAACTCTTAAGTTCAGACAGTGTGTTTTGTCCTTTGGTGGTATTTTCTTTGTTGACATGAATTCAATGTTGTATATGATGGGGAAAAGAGAAAGTAAGGTGCTTGTTAGTTTTGGGTAAAGGCACAGTGGTGTTGTGGCTGTCATTAACTCAGGGAACTAGAGAGTGGGACTTCAAGGATGTGTGTGGTTTATTATCACCCTTGTTAGATAATGTCACATTATTTCCTAAGTGTTTATATCAATTCAGATGCATGCCAAAAGTATATGATTATTCCATTTTATTGATATTTAAGTAAAATTCAACAATGTGAAGTTAATTATTTGAACTATACAGCTTGATGTCATTTTGTATAGTCACAGTGTTATACAACCACCGTTTTGCTCTTATTCTAAAACATTCTTATCACCTCAAAAGAAGCCTTCTTTACCCACTGTTACATAGTTACTATTTTGCCCATTCCTTGCCAACCACCAATGTGTTTCCTATCTGTATAAATTTATCTTCCCTGGGTGCTTCATATTAATGGAATCATATGATATGTGGTCTTTTCACTGGCTTCTTCCAGCTAACGATGTTTTAAAGGTTCTTCTATGCTGTAGTATTTATTAGTATTTCACTCATTTTATGGCTAAATAATATTACATTATATGGCTATACTATAATTTATCAGTTGATAAAAAATAGATTTTCCCTTTTGTGAATAATGCTGTTTTGACCATGTACAAGCATTTGCTTGATTATATGTTTTTTATTCTTTGGTATCTATGTGTAGGTGTTGCTGGGTCTGGATCATATGATAAGTCTATTTACTTTGTGTGTTTCTGGGAATTTAACTGAAGGCCTCGAGCCTGCTCTTGTTTTAACTTTTTAAGGAAATGGCAAACTATTTTCCCTGGTGACTATAGCATTTTACAGTCATACCAGCATCACATGGTCCTAGTTGTTCAGCCATACTTATTATTTTCACATATTGCAGTGTTTCTGGCTGGTAAAGTGGTATCTTCTTGTGGTTTTAATTTGCACTTTTATAACGGATGAGTGCTTATTGGTCATTTGTATATCTTCTTTGGAGAAACATCTGTTCAGTTCCTTTTCCCATTTTAATTGGGCCCTTTGTCTAGTTGTTCTTTGTTCTGGATACTAGACCTGTACCAGCTGTATGATTTGCAAATATTTTCTGTTCTTTATGTTATTTTACTTTGTAGAAAATGTCAGCCTTTGTTACACTAAATATTCTAAATTTTACTGAAGTCCCTTTTGTGATTCTGATACATCTAAGGATTTGTTGCCAAATCCAAAATCAAAAGGCTACTATTTTTTAAGAAGACTTATTTATTTTTTATTTTATGCATATGGATGTTTGCCTGCATGTATGTCTGTACCATGTATATGTCAACAGAGGATTGAAGAGGGTGTTGTATCCCCTGGAACTGGAGTTATGTATGACCGTAAGCTGTCATATTGGTGCTGGGAACTGAACCTAGGTTCTCTAGAAAAACAGCCAGTGCTCATAACTGCTAAGTGATCTCTCCAGCCCCCAATTCTATGTTGTTAAGGTTTTTATAGTTGTAGTTTTTATATTCATGCTGTTAATGCACTAGAGTTAGTTTTTGCACATGGTGTAGAGGCTCCACCTCATTCTTCTGAATGTGTCTTACTCAGTTGCCTCAGCACCGTTCATTTAAGATTCTGTTTTTTCTCTGTTGTGTGGTCTTGGTGCCTTTGTTGAAGATAAATTAACTGTTGATACATGGTTTTACTTTTGGACCATGCTGCTGTAGCCAAGTTGGAAGGGAAGAGATACAGGAGTCATTGACACTGGACATGGAGCTGCAGAACTTGGGAGTTTACCCTGCTGGTCCTGCTTTGGTCCAGTATTTTCTTACTGTGTCCCCATTCCTCCTTTTTGGAATGGCACTTTGTAATTTGCTTTTTGATTTTGATCTTACATAGGGTACAATTAGGAAGTAGCCTTGCATCTTAGAAGAGACCTTGGACTTTTAAATTTTGACTTTTGAAGTTGTGTGCAGTGTCTGCAGAGGCCAGAAGAGAATGTTGGCTTCCCTGCAAGTGGAGTTATAGATGGTTGTGAACTGCCTAATGTGGGTGCTGGGAACCAAATCTTGGTCTTCAGCAAGAGCTGTTCTGTTCCCTAACCACAGTTTCACCACCTACACATGAGCCTTATCTTTATTTGTTGATCTTGTGCCTTGTAACTGCTCAAATTTTGTTGACTCTAGCAGGCTTTTTGTGTTTTGGGGGCCATTGCCATTACAAAGTTGCGGGGGGGGGGGGGGGGAGAAGTGTTAGTTTTGCTTCTTTTCTTGCTTACTTGACCTGGCGAACTTTTAACAGTGTTGAATAGCTCTGGAGAAAATAGTTGGCTCTACCTGGTTTTGATCTTAGTGAGTAAGCTTTGAGTCTTCACTGCACGATGCTAGTTGTGGGTTTTTCACACTTGTCACTCCCTTAAAAAATTTAAGGCTCTTTCTTATGTATGTGCATGTTTTGTCTGCATATATGTATGTGTGATGGTACCCTTGGAGTACTATCTTGACTTTTCTGTTTTGATTACTAATTCAGTCTTTTTTTTAGAGATTATCTCAGATGAGGACTGTTTTCTTAAGTCCATGTAGGTAATTTGAGTGCTTCAAGAAATTGTCTATTTCTTCCAAGTGGTGGTGGTTACACAACAGTGTTCATACTATTCTCATTTATTTCTGAAGCGCTGATAATAGACGGACTTTGCTGTTCATAGTATTCTCTTACGGCCTTTTTGATTTCTGTAGGTTAGTAGTAGAATGTCTACTTTTGTTTTTGAGTTTTATTTTAGGTCATCTTCTTTTTACCTATCATAGCTAGAGTGTGCTTATTTACTCTTTCAAGCATCAAATTTTGACTTTTGATTCTATTTATTTATTTTTATTCTGTTTTGGCAATTTTCACTTAAGTGTTTATTATTTTCTTTCTCTTGCTAGTTTGCATTCACTTTGTTCTGTTCCTTTAAGGTATGAAACTAAGTTATTGATTTGGGGTTTGTTATTTTTTTCCTTGCAAAATCTTTCCATGTTTCCCAAACTTGTCTTAACTCCTGAGGTGCATGTGATCACCCTGTCTCAGCCTATTAGACAGCATGGACCAAAGGCATGGACCACTTAAAATACTTTTAAAGTAACCTCCCCCAAGTAGCTCAGACTACAGATATATGCCTGGAGCCCAGCTGCTGCTGCTACTGCTGCTGCTGTTTCTTCTCCTTTTCCCTTAAAGGATAATTTTAATTAGATGTTAAGTTTTAATGGAGATGTTTGAATTTTACTTTCCGCTCTTCAGTATTTATGTATTTATTTGGTTTCCTTGAGAGAGGGATTCTTGTGTAACAGTCCTGGTTGTCTGAAATTCACTATATAGACTAGGATGGCCTTGAACCTACAGAGATTCACCTGCATCTGTCTCCTGAGTACTGGGATTGAAGTGTGCATCACCACCACCTGGCTACCTTTCATTATTTCAAATATATCATTCCGTGTTCTTCTTACCAACATGGCTTCTGTCAAGAACTTGACTGCCAGTCTTACTGAGGACATTTTAAGCCTGATGAGGTGCTTCTCTCGCTTGTGTGTGGATCCGTTTGCATTTACCTTTGGAACTGATTGAAACTTTTGGATGCATAAATTTTGTTTATGCATTCAAAAGCTCTCAGTCACTACTTGTGGAATTTCTTTCTTCCCTTCTCTGTTTCTCCTTCCTTTTGGTACTCCTAGCATGAGCATATAGGCTTGCTTGTTGCTATAAATTCTCACAGATTCCTTCTTTCTTCTTATTTGCCACTGGCAGCTCTTCTTTCAGCAGTGCTCAGTTTTGTGAATGAGTGTATTTTGCCACTGTACTGTACCCCCAGCCCTCAGCTAGTGATTTGATAGCAATTTCCTTGAATGCTAGAAACCAAAATAAAGAAAAAAAAAATAAAAGAGGGAAATAAAAAGGAAGAAAGAATAGATTTCGTCTTTAGGCATATTTTCTTGATTTTTAGCTTTACTAAGTAGTATGTCCTCATGTTTTTTCTCTGCTTGAACTTAGCCCCTCAGCATCAGTCAGAAATGATAATTTCAGAGCATCTGCGTGTTTTTTAAATGGCTGAGGTGCCTGTAGCAAACACAGACTTTATAATTCTGAAGTATGGACAGTGCTTTGGAGCCCTCTTTCTTAGGAGGTGTCCCTGGTACCCAGTCTTTGGTGTTGCTCTATGTGCTTGATCCACAGGTAACTGCCCAACCCTACCCCCACCAGTGAAGCAAACCAGAGCCTTCTCTTTGTTCTTCAGACAGCTCCCAGAAGGTCAGTACAAACAAAGCTCTTTGGTAATAAGGTTTGTCCTGCTCCTTCAGACCCAGAGGTCAGCATCCCACCTGACACTCAGTGTGGATTTTGAGATCACTGCTGAGGCAGGTTGGTAGATTTTGGGGGGATGTACATATGTCAAAAAGCTGGCCTCCTGTTTTGCATTGTCCTGGTTGTTTGCATATTTATTTCAGTGTTTCTTTGCTGTAAAGTTTTATCTCCCAGAGTTCTGGATTTGGTTTGGACAGTTTTTATTCGGCTTTTTGAAGTTTCTGAGGAAGGACTGGCCTTTGGAGCTTCTTCCTCCGTTTTCTGCTGCTGTTCTGGAAAAGGGCTCAGTTTTGAATATGTTGGCCTGAGGTACTGTGGGGGCCTCTGCGGGAATTCCAACAGTACTTTCATCTGTTACTTTCTTAGGGAAGAAACCAAAGGTTTAGGTAAAGGAAGGAAAAAAAGGAGTTTAAATTGGTCTGTGAGAGTACCAGGGATTCCACCATTGAGTCCACCACGGAGGTGAAGGGCTAATAATAGTCAGAGGAGCCTGTGGCAGAGTGAAGTAGGGAGCGTCATTAGAGAGTGGTTTCTTCTACTGTGAACTCCATCAGATGACCCCAGTGAGAGGAAAGAGAACCGTGTACTCCTTATCCTAAGTTGTTTCTCTAGAATGATGTCATTGAATGAGAGGAGGAAAGGACTTAGAAAGGACTTAGAATGAAGTCTTTTTCCTCCTTTATGTTGACAAGAATATTAAGTCTGTAATCAGAGAAGATCTAGGAGAGAACAAGAGTAGATAGCAAAAGATGCATCAGAGGAAGATGGAAGAGTAGAGTCAAGATCATAGAAGAACTGGGTGCAGGGTATTAGTTAGCTTTTTAAGAATTTACAAACAACATACCATTAATCCCAGCACTTGGGCGGCAAAGGCAGGCAGATATCTGAGTTTGAGGCCAGCCTGGTCTACAGAGGGAGTTCTAGGACATCTTGGGCTTCACAGGGAGACTTTTCTTCAAAAACAAACAAATATGTAAGTAAATAGCCTGTAATTTTATATATATACTTGTTGGATATAAACAGACAATTAGTGCATATCTATAATATAAAACAATTAGATTGGGATAATTAGAATTTCTACCTGAGACATTCTGCTTACCTTAAAACATATCATAAGTTGTTTTACAAGATAATTGTTCTACCTCTGCTGTATTGCATTAAAAACTCTGCCATAAAGTGAGGGAGGTGTAAGGGTATGGATAAGTTTGTAAATGTGGCTGGAAAACAGGAAGATCATTCTGAAATATGAAGTTCCTTTGATTAGAACAGGTCATTTATTGATTGGGAGTAAACTGGTTGAAGGAGAGTGAAGGGAATGATGAGAAGTCCTGTAACAGTCCTGAAGGAAATGAAAGAATTGTCCTGACCAAGGGTAAGGAAGACAATTGCTTGATTGCAGATTCATCTGAGGTTGCTGGCTGGCACTGAAACTGTGCTAGCATTATCAGGTGTGATTTCTCCAGTAAGTCGACATAGATTCCAAATTCACATGAGCTTGGGTGTGCTTAGCAGATGAGAGTAGAGATGTAATGGCTTATAGGCGTTGTTACAAGAACAGTTAGGACCTTCTTCTGAGGGACAGATAAGAGGAACAAGGTTTGTTGGTGTGACTAGACTGAGGATAAGAGGACCGGCAGAATAAGATTATGAGTTTAAGATGAGGCATTTAACTTTTGTTCCAAAGGTGAAGCAGCTCAGGTGAAGGATGACATATTTAGGATATGATTGTGGGAGCCAGTGTATTACCTAGAGCTAGGTTCCCCCCCCCCCTTTAAAGGAGACCAGAGAATTATAAGGCTATGGCCATGGTCGAATTTCTTATATGCTTCTGGAAGTCACAGACTAATGAATGACTTGAGATAGAGAAGACTGGGTTTTAAGCTTACATTTTTATTTATTTTGATTTTTTGAGACAGGGTTTCTCTGCATAGCTTTGGCTGTCCTGGAACTTGCTCTGTAGACCAGGCTGGCCTTGAATTTACAGAGATCTGCCTGCCTCTGCCTCCCAAGTGCTGGGATTAAAGGTGTGCACCATCATCACCTGACTTTATGCCTACATTTTTAATGAATGTGGCAGAATATTAGTATTAGTTAATGACCAGTAGTGGCTGTTGCCTTACCAAGTTAATGTTTTCTTAGCTAATTATTTCCAATGAAAATCAAGCTATGGATACTTTTTTGAAAATAGTTATTAATTTAGGAAAAAGAGCCCTGTGTAAACACTGCTCGTACTGTGGTTTTTTTTTTTTTTTTGGATTTTTGAGGCAAGGTTTCTCTGTAGTTTTTGCTGCCTGTCCTGGAGCTAGCTCTTGTAGACCAGGCTGGCCTCAAACTCACAGAGATCCTCCTGCCTCTGCCTCCTGAGTTCTGGGACTAAAGGCGTGCGCCAGCACTGCCTGGCCCATGTGTTCATTTTGTAGCATGTATTGAATGTCTATTCTGGACCTTCAAGTTGCCACTGATTAGGGTAAGAGACAGCTCTCTGGACAGACAAGCAAGTGCAGTGAACTTAGTGTTGGGGTAGTGCTCTCATGGATGGTTCCTCACAGTCATGAGAAGGACCCAGAACCGTCAGAACCTCTACTTACAGCTTCCCCATTTCAGTGTGTGTGTGTGCATAATTTATTTTTATTTTATGTGTATAAAAGTGTTTTTCTTGCATGTATGTTTGTATGTTATATGTGTATGGTACCTGTAGAGGCCAGAAAAGAATGCAGGATCATCCTGGAATTGGAGTCAAGAATCAGTTTTAAGTCACCATGTGGGTGCTGGGAGTTGAACCTAGGTCTTCTGGAAGAGCAGCCATTTCCTTTAATAGCATCTCCAGCCTCCCCTCTCTCTATATACTCATTATATATTATATATATTATGATATACACATATATGATATATATATCACAAATATTTCAGGCAATATAAAGGTACAGATCACATAGAAACACCCATACATGGCATGTAATTTAACAAAGAGTATTACAGATAAAATTGAAGGTTTGCTATTTATCTTTCCTTTATCCCATTCCCTTTTCTTTTTCTCCTTCATGACACACTGAATTTATTGTTCATAATTCCCGTGATTTTGTTTTAAATTGTGCATGATCCATAGCCTTTAGGTTGCATATATCCAGCCATATATAATTGTTTCATAATTCTGACCAAAGTAACTTTGAAAACAATTTAAGGCTGGAAGGTTGATTTGAGCTCACCATTCCAGAGGGTTTCAGCCCATCATGGCAAGAAAGAAGAGGGAACAGTTTATTCATGGACTTGTGGCAGAGGCTGCTTACACCAGCTGAGACCAGGATGCAGAGTGCTGCAGATGCAGGGCTGATGTGATCTCCAAAGGCCTACCATAGTGACTGGTTCTACCAAGCTAGCCTTGCCTGGTAAAAAGGTTCAACAGCTTTCCCCAAATGACACAATCAATTGGAAAACAAACACGAAAACATGGGCCTTTAGGGACCATTTAATATTTAAATTATAACAACACTACTTTTAACTCTTTATAATTTACTTTTTTTTTCCTTTTAATGTTGTCACACATTTTCCAAAAGTTATATATTTAGCCAATGTTTATTAATTTTTCTTGCTGTCTGTAGTATTCTATAGTTTCTTTTTTCTTTTTTCCCTTTTTTAATTGATTTTTATTGACTCTACATTTTTTTCTGCTTCTCTCCCTGCTTCTCCACTCCCCTTCAACCCTCCCCTAAGGTCTCCATGCTCCCAATTTGCTCAGGAGATCTTGTCTTTTTCTACTTCCCATGTAGATTAGATCTATGTAAGTCTCTCTTAGTGTCCTCATTGTTGTCTAAGTTCTCTGGGATTGTGGTTTGTAGGCTGGTTTTCTTTGCTTTATGTTTAAAAACCACCTATGAGTGAGTACATGTGATAATTGTCTTTCTGTGTCTGGGTCACCTCACTCAAAATAATGTTTTCTAGCTCCATCCATTTTCTTGCAAAATTCAAGATGTCGTTATTTTTTTCTGCTGAGTAGTACTCCATTGTGTAAATTTACCACATTTTCCTTATCCATTCTTCGGTCGAGGGGCACTTAGGTTGTTTCCAGGTTCTGGCTATGACAAACAATGCTGCTATGAACATAGTGATGGTGTGACACATTGCTTTAGTTTTAATATTGTAAAATACTGTAAAACTGCTATTATAAAATGCCCTAAAAATGCTTTGGTACACTTTTTTTTCCATGTTGTGGATCTCTTACATCCCACAGTCAAATCCAGGACCTTGTATATACTACAGTCTAACCCAGGAGCTCATACATATTAGAGTCAATCTCAGGACTTGTACATGCTAGAGTCAAATCCAGGACCCATACATGCTAGGCAGGAACTTTGCCATGGAGCTACTGTCTCAATCTCTTACAGCTTTATTTATTTATTTAGTTATTTAGAGGCAGGGTCTCACTGTGTAGACCAGGCAGACCTTGAACTCTCAGAAAAATGCCTGAACTCTGCCATGGAGCTACTATCTCAATCTCCTTCAGATTTATTTATTTATTTATTTATTTAGCTATTTATTTATTTAGCTATTTATTTATTTAGCTATTTATTTATTTAGCTATTTATTTAGCTATTTATTCATTTAAAGACAGGGTCTCACTATGCAGACCAGGCAGACCTTGAACTCTTAGAAATCTGTCTGCCTTTGCTTCTAAAGTTCTCAGACCAAAAGTGTGTACCATCATGCCTGGCCCCTTACACCCTTTTTGAGGTCAATTTTCATTGCTGTATAACAGATTACCTCCACATTTAGCATTTAGCAGTTTTAAAATAGCAAACATTTATCATCACAGAGAATATTTTTATTTATTTATTTTTGTGTGTAAGCTAATCATGACAGTCCTCCTGCCTCAGCCTTGTGACTGAGGTTTATAGGCTTGAACCACCATTCTTTGTATTTTGACTTTGCAATTGTCAGTGCTGAGAATGCCACTTTGTGTGAATATATAGTACAAATCGTAGAAGAATTTTTTGGGTTAATTCAGAAATTGTTGAGGATTTTGTTTTTATCTCATATCAAAATTCACATAAGCACCCCCTGTAGAAGATACCACAGAGATGTTACCTGTGGAATCAACAGCAAGTAAACCATCTGACAGCTCATTTGCCGTGGATAAAATGCGTGAAGAGGATGATGATGTCTATGACTTTAGAACAGATTATGTATAACTGCTACAGATGTTAATGTTTTGTGTACAGTGTCCCAGACTGGTTTGGCACAAACTGTAAATCTTGTGAATATGTATCATATATATATAAAAGCAAACTACAAAAGTGCTAAAAAAAAAAAAAAAAAAAGAATAAAAAAAAACCCTCAAGAGACCAGCTCGAACATCAGTTTTTAAAATAAAACATTTCAGCACATTTCAACCTAAAGATAGAGTAGGTTGATATTTACATTGTGAGGAACAACAGTAGGAAATTAGTAAGTCTTTGTTTTCCATACTAAAACTAAAACATTCTGTTTCTGTAAGGGCAGAGAAGCTTACACAGTAGTAACGTTGAGGTTTTTAACACCCAGTATCTCAAGCCTGAACTGAGGGGTTTCAGGGCATGTTTGTAACCTTGTGTCATATGGCAGCATTTTGATCATTGCATGTCCAGAAACATTTCTCTGCTTGCTATTAAAGTTCCACAGCCCCATTTTTGTTATTTACCACACACATGGGCCAGAAACACAGTTTAAGAAGCTGTGCCTTAGTTCATGGATTGCAGACTGGCTAGTTCATTTCCAGGGTGCCATCCCTCAGGAGGTCTCCCCTGCCAGCCTCAGGTGGTGGCTTCACATTAGGAAGCAGTGGTTTCTCATGCTTTTCACACTGTTGTTTTTGCTTTTTCATGAAAACAGAATTGAGAATGTGTAATTATTATTTTTGTTATTTAAGCAACTTTATTGAGGCATATTTCATTTACAATAAACTGAATATACTTAATTTATAATTTGGTTAATTTTTGACATATGTGTATACCTGTGATGCTATTACTGCAGTCAAGATAATGAACATATTCATCAACCTTGAGTTTCTTTGTACCCATTGCATGAATTTTTAAAATGCAATACATTATGCTAAAATAAATGTATGTAATAAAACCATTCTTGCAGGGAATTTAGTGAGTGATCACATTTTAAAAGTTTGTATTCAGTCATTGCAGTGAGCATGGTAGAGGACGGTGCTGTAATCCTGTGTATTCAGTCGCTGCAGTGAGCATGGTAGAGGACGGTGCTGCAACCCTGTGTATTCAGTCGCTGCAGTGAGCATGTGATAGCATTTTAGCCTCATTGTCACAGAGCTTATATGTTTTGTTTCTTGCAAAAGACTGTGTTATATGTATTTTTTGTTTTATAAATGAGGACATTAAAGTGTGCAGATCCAGAGTCACTAGAAAAATGTGTAATGTACAGGAGTGTGGGAGGACAACGGTATTTTCCACTTCTTTGTTTGGTAGAGCACTGCTGCTTGAGCTGTTGAATGTCTGGCCTTCACCTGGAATCTTACTAGAACTGGAGATTCTCCAGCTCCTCCCTAGACCTGCTGAATCAGACATTGTACTTTAACAAGTTTCTCAGGCATCATATGCATTTCATACTTGGGAACAGTGAAACCTTAGAATAAAAAAAATCTCTTAAAATGTGGTAGATGAATGGAAGAAGATTTGAAATCTGATTCAGTTATGGCTCTGTTTCTGCAATTGAGTGACGCCAGTTTTTCTCTCTGCTTTCTCTATACCATTGTTTTTGATTGATTAAAAGATTGCTAAGGATAAACTAACAAACATATACCCTAAAGTATTAGGACTACCTGTTCATCCCTTGAGCCAAGATTATGTCTGGTCTCTGATGTGGAGAGTAGATAGAGCCTTGTGCTTATTATTTTTAATAGTTCTGTGAGTTAACAGTCTGTTGTTCCCACTGCATCCCGAAGGAACAGGGCCAAGCAATCAAAAGCAGAATTAAATACTTCTCAGTGGGTACACCAAGGGAGGGCCTCATGTTGTGTTCTATCTAGCCAGCCAGGAAACCCTTCCATTAGCCTCTTTCTAATGTTTGCACTGAATGAGCCATTACATTCTGAAGGCAGTGCTCACTGAATCCAGTATTGATGCATTCACTTACCAAACTCCTCTGCCTCTGGCAGAACAGCCTTTTACTGATGGTGGAGTAGAGCAGCAGCCGCTGGTTTCACCCCTACTTACTGAGAAGCTGTGTGATACTGCTTCTCTCTCCATATCCCTTATTTGTAGGGCCCCATTCTAATTTTATTCTTTTGTACCGTGCTCCAGAAGCGTTTCCAGGCTGATTGTTAGTGGTTAATGGGGACCCTATCTGGATGTTTGCCTGTAGAATCTGTCCAGGATCAAAACACATCTGAGATGTGTTGTAGTAGAGGAAGATTTTAATATCTTAAAGAGTATACCAGTGTAGTTCTTCTAATTTGTGATATTTTCACATAATGCCTAGCTGGTATATTCTTATACCCTTCTGGAGGGAACAAAGGATTTTTTTGTTTGCTTTTAAAAGTGCTGTTATATTCTTTCAGGTGAAAGCATGCATGTTAGAGTTAACTGGTCCACCACTTTTTTAGCAGTTGTAGCTTTACAGCAATAATGAATCTTTGTGTTCAACCTGCTAATCACATATAACATGAATCACAGCTCTTCCAATCGTGCCTCCTGAATCTAAGGAAACCAGTGGAAGGCCTGGTGCAACAGTTTCATTGACACTGACGTTGTGAGGTTCATCGCTGCTATTGATATAATCTCCAGTTAGAGTCCTATGCAAAATTTCAAAATGAAATAAACCTTTAATATGAGATGGTCTGTTGAAGTGCTGTCAGTTTGACAGTATCATTTAGAGCTTACCAATAAGAGACACACAAACATGGCAGTTTGACTGGCAGTGACCAACACGAGGTCTCTATCATTCTTCTAAGCCTTGCTGGTGGTCTGCTAGCAGGATTTTGGCTTGTCTTTAGTTGATTTCAGTTTTGACTCTTAGCAGCACAGTATAGCTTGTCCTTTGTAATCTCATGCACACCCATCTTAAAATTTGGGAGTATACATTTAGCTTGTAGTGAAAACATTTGTTGTGTGGGAATAACTCAAATTAAAATTGGAAACTGGGGTTGGCATGCGTTTAGTTCACTTTCCGAGGTTAAAGTCCAGAACCACAAAGTGGATCTTTACCTTGCTTTCCTGTATTTTAGCTTTACTGATGATTTGAAACCATAACAGTTAATATGCTTTAGCCTTTGCTTTTACAGATGAGAAATGGATCTTATACTTATATCACCAGGTTTCAAGACTATTTCCACTAAGTGGGATGGTTTACTACCTCAGGGGTAGTGCATTAAGCCTATTGCTCTTGAGAATCCATTTTCATCTCTTCTCACCAATTGATGGGACAGATATGACAAGCCTTTAAAGTGGAGTAGAAATTTTCTGTGGGGCGGGCTGTTGTATTAAATTGTTCACTACCACCACCATGGATGTTGTAAAGACTTGTGAGTGGGTAGCCTATGGCTAAGAAAAGAGATATATTGTCTGCCGTCTAGAGGCTGTAAGGTCTAAAATATAGGGAATAGTTTTCTTTCTATCTGCTGACTGTTTCGCCCTTTTTAAATTATGTGCTGAGTCCATGTGCTCCAAAGAGCTTTCTTGATTAAGCATCATGAGAAAACATAAGTCAGGTTCTTAACTGTGTATAATGCTCTAAGAGACCTGGTTTAAAGATAATTCTATGGACTCTTTACAATTCTTAATTTGAATCAGTATATTTTTTATATAGGAAAAATTAGAATATTTTTGATTGTCCTTTATAAGAGTTGGGGTTATCTAGTTAATGTGGTAACCACATCCCAGTTCTTTTTGGTTCAAAACCCACTTGCCATTGTGTTAATGACCATTCATTTGCCCCTTGCTCTTACACATATTTTTGTTAATAGAATTAAAGTGAAAGGAAGAATGTTATAGGATATTCATATATAATGCAAAAAAACACCGTAAAGTTTTACGAGAAAATTACCACCTTGAAGAGCCTAGGTTCTGTTTTAGGAACATCTTCAGAATGAAAAGTAGAGTTTTGAAATGTTATAGATGTTTTAACCACATTTGAATTACTAGTACAATATTTTAAATGGTGTCCATTGACTGTACTAAGTCATTTGCTTTAAAAGTGCACTGAAAACACGAGGGGTCTCCCTGGCTCCACTTTGTTCTTCACACCTTACTTTCCAGGGCACCCCCATTACCTTTTTTAAATGATAAATTCAGTTTCTGTTTGGTTTCTATTCAAAGTGTGTTATTTAATTCTTAGAAACATATTCAGTCATGTATTGCTATTATTAGAAATGCCTTAAAAACCAACAGACAAAAACAAACACAAAAGTTACTATGTGTATACAGTTATATATACAAATAAGTATATATAATTTATATAATATATAATAATAATTCAAATTATTATTGCCACACGTTAGAACATCTATTGTCTTATATAGTTAGCCATTCTTTCACCCTGCAAGAACAGTGATAATTTCCTCATTTAGCAAAAATCCTCAGTTAGTAACTATATATTACATATTATTAACTATAGTCCTCATCTTGGCCTCTTTTTTTTTTGTGTGTGTGTGTGGTGTTGTTAGACCTAGGCTTGATGAAAGGCAATTGTTCTATTACTGAGCTGCACCCTTAGTCCCACACTCCTCATGTTGTACACATGATCCATATATTAGTGAGTTTTATTTATCTGCTGATGAGGGTTCTTAAGGAAAATTTAATATGCTTTCTACTTCAGGTGTAGACAGAGGCAAAGCATTAACATAAAGGAAAGCAACATTTTACAGAAGCAAGCAATACTGTGTGAAGCTAGGCATGAAGTTGCTTCTATTTATTAGAAACACGGAGAGAAACAGCAGCCCCTTTAATTTCTGTGGCTTTGCTGTTGATTCACAGAATTTTGTGTTGTTTTTCACAATATATTTCTAGGGAACAAAGTTCAGTGTAGTTTCAGTTCAAATACATGCTCCTGTTTATAAACCAATCATTTTAATACATTATTATTACTCAAGCTAATAACAAATATTTCTCTGTCAATGAACTAAAAAGGTACAAAGTTCACAGTAATTCCCAGATAGCTTCGTAATTACCCAGACAGCTTGTTGTTAGAAGAGCTGTTAAAATCTTGGATTATGAAGTATACTGTTGGTTATTTTACTCCCATGGAGTTTCTAAAGATTGTTAGTGCACTTGTCTATAATTATGCACAAAAATCTCAGAGTCTTCATTAATAAAATTTATAGCCTAAGCCAGAATGATTGCATATAAACTGGATAACCTTCTTCCTCTCCCATTCTTTGTCCTAACCCCTTGGGTCTTGGTTAAACTCACACTAAGGAATCTTTTTCTCTTTGTTTTAATTCTTTACCTCACCATTTGTTTGGTTTTTGGGGTTTTCCCTAGTTTATTTTTTATTTATGTCTTTATGTGTTCTCTATTTTCAAAAATCCATAAATTATCTGAATGACTACTTTTATTGACTTTTCTTTATGTGTGGCTTAGCTTCTTAAAGGTAGAGTCTCATGTAGCTCAGGCTGTGTCAAACTCTATGTAACTGAGTGACTTTGACCTTTAGACCCTCCTGTCTTTGGAGTGCTGGGACAAGCATACATCTCTACATAGCTGGTGTTTCATGAATGCCAGGCAAGCACTCTATCAACTGAGTTACATCTCCAGCTTCTTTTATTGAATTTTCAAAAATAAATCCCAAATAAAGGAATTTCTTTGGGTTCTGAGAACTTCTGAAGGGAAGAGGCGGTTAATAGAAGTCTTTTAACTTCACAAAACAGAATCTTAATATGTTCTCTTCATTTTATAATCATTGTTACATTCTATCCTTGCCGTTATGTGTTCCTGACCTCACATACACCAGAATTTCCCATAGACAGGGTGCTCGTGTCATATTTCTATATAACTAAACGAAGCTTTTTTTATGTCTTTTGATGAAATTACTTTAACTTCTAGTTTTAAAAAACAAACTCCTAATTTGTTTAATTTTATTTTTCATGTGCAATGGTAAATTATGCACACATACAATATTTGGCAAAATTGTCATAAACGTTCATAATTTAAAGATTTTATTTATATTACTAAGATGTTTACTTAGTTTATCTTTAGATTCAAATTTTTCTGATTATTTGGAATTCCTTAGAAGTTGTTTAGTAATTGCCTTGGCTTAAACATTTCAAGTTTTTGTTTGCTCTTTTCACATTAAGGTGATGTGGGGTTTTTTTTTTTTTTTTTTTTTTTTTTTGGTTTTGTTTTGTTTTTCAAGACAGGGTTTCTTTGGTAGCCTTAGCTGTCCTGGAACTAGCTTTGTAGGCCAGGGTGGCCTCGAACTCACAGAGATCTGCCTGCCTTGCCTCCCAAGTACTGGAATTAAAGGAGTGTGTCACTACTACCTGACAAGATGATATGTTTTTAAGTTCTGATTCAGAATGTAGATAATGAACAGACATGGTGATAATTAAAGAAACAAAAAGAATCTTTTCTGTGCTAGGAGATTTGCTGACTTAAATGTGACATTTTCTTTTCTTTCTAAATTTACAATTAGTATTTCTAAATTCTACAATTAGTATTTCTAAATTCTACAATTAGTATTTCTCACTGAGGTGTCCTTAACCATTTTAGGGTGAGCAATACTTTTCCTGGGAATGGATTGGCAAGAAGAGTAGATGATTAACCGATAACTGTTCTGAAGGGCATGAAGAACAAGTTTATAGGATGAGTTGCAAATGTTAAGAGCTAAAATGTGATGACCACTGTTTATATATTTGTAGTATCTTTGACCCACACACCTGGGTTTTGACATTTTGGATCAGGAACATCTACTCATTAAATTCAGTCCTGTCCAAACTTTGGTACTTCATTTTCCTAGATTTATACATTCCATGTGGGATGATTTCATGGAAGCACAAGTCAGGATACCCATCATTTCAGTAGGGTTTATTATTGTCATTATGAACTCAAAATTATCATTAGTATAGAAACAATAATTATATCAATAAGTGCTGCAGGATATCTGGGGTTAAAGTAGTAATAGTAGTTTTCCATGCCTGCCCCTGTGTTTGGTTATTGTTTGAACTTTGACTTAGTGATGCATACTGATAGAGGTATTCTATTGCAAAGAAGTGTCGCAGGACTGTGATGTCATGAAAGAGACACATGGATAAGGATGAAAAGCCAAGTTTAAGCTGGTTATAGATTTTTGTCTCAAGTTTTTTTATGGAATCAAGTAAATATACATTGTTTAGGTGAATACTTAGGTGGAATGTCTTCTGTTAAGAATTTTTTGAGGGTCCTAAGAAGTGCTTTGATGTATTATTCTTTATTATTATTATTATTATTGATATTTATTGAGCTCTACATTTTTCTCTGCTCCCCTCCCTGCTTCTCCCCTACCCCCTTCAACCCTCCTCTAAGGTCCCCATGCTCCCAATTTACTCAACAGATTTTGTCTTTTTCTACTTTCTACTTCCCATGTCTATTAGATTTATGTAAGTCTCTCTTAGTGTCCTCATTGTCTAAATTCTCTGGGATTGTGGTTTGTAGGCTGGCTTTCTTTGCTTTATGTTTTAAAACCACCTATGAGGGAGTACATGTGATAATTGTCTTTCTGTGTGTGGATTTTACCTCACTCAAAATGATGTTTTCTAGCTCCATCCATTTTCCTGCAAAATTCAAGATGTCGTTATTTTTTTCTGCTGTGTAGTACTCCATTCTGTAAATGTATCACATTTTCCTCATCCATTCTTTGGTCGAGGGGCATTTAGGTTGTATCCAGGTTCTGGCTATGACAAACAAACCTGCTATGAACAAAGTTGAGTACACGTCCTTGTGGCACGATTGAGCATTCTTTGGATAGATACTAAAAAGTGGTATTACTGGGTCTTGAGGAAGGTTGTTTCCTAATTTTCTGAGAAATCGCTACACTGATATCCAAAGGGGCTGTACCAGCTTGCATTCCCACCAGCAATGCAGAAGTGTTCCCTTTATCCCCACAACCTCACCAGCATAAGTTGTCATCAGTGTTTTTGATCTTGGCCATTCTTACAGGTGTAAGATGGAATCTCAGAGTTGTTTTGATTTGCATTTCTGTGATGACTAAGGATGTTGAACATTTCCTTAATTGTCTTCAGCCATTTTAGATTCCTCTGTTGAGAGTTCTCTGTTTATTGGATTATGTGTTCTTTTGATGACCAATTTCTTGAGTTCTTTGTATATTTTGGAGATCAATGTGGGGTTAGTGAAGATCTTTTCCCATTCTGTAGGCTGTCGTTTTGTCTTGTTGACTGTGTCCTTTGCTTTACAGAAGCTTTTCAGTTTCAGGAGGTCCCATTTATTAATTGTTTCTCTCAGTGTCTGTGCTGCTTGGTTATATTTAAGAAGTGGTTCCCTGTGCCAATGCGTTCAAGTGTACTTTTCACTTTCTCTTCTATAAAGTTCAGTGTGGCTGGCTTTATGTTGAAGTCTTTGATCCATTTGGACTTGAGTTTTGTGCATGGTGATAGATATGAGTCTATTTTCATTCTTCTACATGTTGATATGCAGTTATGCCAGCACCACTTGTTAAATATGCTTTCTTTTTTCCATTTGATATTTTTTTGTTTCTTTGTCAAAAATCAGGTGTTTGAAGATGTCTGAATTGATATCCGGGTCTTCTGTTTCCGTTGGTCCTCCTGTCTGTTTTTATGCCAATACCAGACTGTTTTCAGTATTGTAAGTCTGTAGTAGAGTTTGAAGTCAGGTATTGTGATGCCTCCTGAAGTTTTTTTATTGTACAGATTTGTTTTGGCTATCCTGGTTTTTTGCTTTTCCAAATGAAGTTGAGTGCCGTTCTTTCGAGGTCTTTGAAGAATTTTGCTAGGATTTTGATGGGCGTTGCATTGGATGATGTATTATTCTTATGCCCTAACTGTTGTGCTATAGGAACAAGTTATTGTGCCAACAAAGTTTTTGTATTATTATAGCTCTTTAGTTATGTGGGTATTGCAAACTCTAGGTGTTAACAAACTTACCACTCTTTAATGCTTATCTCTTAACGTCATCCCAGTGCCTCAGTGAAACAAACTGCTTAGAGAGACTATTGCTGTGGGGATGCTTTTTACAGCTGTATGGGATGTATTTCATAAGTTTTATCTTTTTATTTAAAGGTTCTTAGCAGGAACACTAATCTGAGACTAGGAACTAATTTTATCTAAAGTTATTCTGTATCTCTACTGTAGTTACACAACTAGGCACTCAATGAATGTGTGCAGCCTTATCTGTTTCCTTATGAGCTAGATGAAATACATTTGGAATATATTAATATAGGGCTAATCTGGACAATCAGTGCCTTGTTTGTGGTGTTGGTGTTAAAATACCCCATATTTTCTACCTTCCAACACTTCTCAGACTCCAGGCTACTGAATCAGGCTACTGTTTTTTTATTCAGCAAAATTCCATTGGTGTTTGTATCTAGTGAGAAACAGCAGTGTTCTGCACAGGGGCATATTCATGTTATTGTTTTGTTTTTCTTCTTTTTATTTCATGCAACTTCAGAAGTGATCAACTGGAGTTGTTTTCCCTGGAAATTTGTGAATGATTTCCAAGTGATTTGATATATTTGTTACCATAATTATATATCAAATCTCTCTGTTATTAAAGGCTATAAAACTTCAATCACATTTTCATATAAGAAAATACTGTTCTTGATAAATGTTTAATACAATACCTTTTCTCTCTTCTTTCACAATAAAATTAGTGATGTATATTATTGTGTGATATTCTCTACATTTTGATCTCTGTTTGAGGTTGGGAAGTCTTCAGTATCCCTTGTAGCCTATGTATGTTCTTCAAGGTGATCCCTTCATAACATACTTTTTAGAACTCTGTGTCTTAAATATGTATGCGTATACATATGTATGCATGTTTTTTTTAATCATTTGCAGGTTGCAGAAATGACACCTTATTAACACGAAAAACATCCCTGCCTATTTTCTAAGGACAGGAACTCTCTAACAATACAAAATTGATGAAGTGCTGTTGGCTAATCTGTACATCTCATTACAGCAAGCTTCTAATGTGTGTTAGAGCAAGAGAAATTATTGAGGATTCAGAGTATGGGCATGAACTATATTTAGTTAGTTTTCATGCCTCTTGTTTCTCTTAATTGAACAATTCCTTAACCCTTCTTTGTTTTTATGATATTGGCATTCTGAAAGGATATACATTGTTTTGTGGCATACTCTTTTACTTCAGGACTTGCTGATGTTTCCCTCCCTCCCTCCCTCCCTCCCTCCCTCCCTCCCTCCCTCCCTCCCTCCCTCCCTCCCTCCCTCCCTCCCTCCCTCCCTCCCTCCTCTTCTTTTTATTCCCCACAAGTTAGAGTTTCTCTGTGTAGCCCTGGCTGTCCTGGACCTCTGTCTTCCAAGTACTGGGCTTAAAGGCATGCACCACCACCATTCAGCATGTTTTCTTAAAATTGCATTGAGGTTGCACTGTTCTGACAAGACTGACAGTGGTGATGTTTTGTTCTAATCTGTTATATAAATATCTATCTCTATGAGTGTATATTATGCTAAGCACTGGACTAACTTAGGGCTGAGTGGTGCTAGGCAAGTGTTCCATGACGGAGCGACACCCTCATTTACAGTCTATCACATTCCTGTTGACATGAACTTTCCACTACCCTCTAGCTTGTTTATTTTAGGTTTATCAAAGTTTAAGTGACATACAGTGAGCTGTATTCACACACCTTAGGTTTTTGTATAACTGATGAGTAAAATTAATTGTCTTAGACTGTGGAGTTAACCGATTTAGTTAGAACAATTAGACCCTTATACAGTCTCAGGTCTTGTGCTAGCTTTCTGTTTGTTTGTTTTGGTGAACAGAGTCATTGTAGATTTAACATAGTGACTGTGTGAATGTGTGTGTGTGTGTGTGTGTGTGCATGCACAAAATGCTTAGAGGTTGTGCCTGGTGGCACAGATATGTAATCCCAGGTACTCATTAGGCCAAAACAGGAAGATCACAAGCTCAGTGCCTAACTGGGCAACTTAATAAAATGTCTCAAAATAAAATGTAAAAAAATAGCTATGAACACTTATCTAGCATGCATGAGATACTTGATTTTACCCTAATACAGACTGAAAGATGTCTGGAGAAAACTAACGCCAAAGAAAGACATAGAAAGTATTAGAGGGGGATGTAGTTACAGTTTTTAGGTAGGTGGCTAGAGACTGGCCCTTGCTTGAGTTCACACATCTGAAGGTTATAAAGTGGCCACACTGGTGGCTAGGGAGGAACAGTCTAGGTGATAACAAAGGCAAATGGGTAATTCTTGTAGTTGGAAGATGCCTGGTATGTTAGAGAAATAGTGAAAGCCACAAAGGAGTGGAAGGAGGAAGTGAGAACCATTTGCTGTTTTAACAAAATTATTGAGACTGGGCTGAATATAAAGAACAAATCTATTTCTTATAGTTCTGGAGAGTGGGAAATACAGTATGCAAGCAGATTTGCTGTCTGGCCAGGGCTCAGTCACTGTTATGAAGCTGGCATCTTGAGTGCTGTGTGTTCATATGGCAGAAGGCTGAAGACTTACTGATTCCTTCCAGCCCTCTTATAATGGCCTTAACTGATTATGAGGTTAGAGTTCTCCAATTGCATCCCAACAGTCATACTACTTCCTACCACTGTTGCCTTGGGGACTAGGTTTCCACTTGGATTTTGAAGGAATACAGACATGCAAACCACAGCATGTGTGGAGAGAAACAGTAGATTTCTGGATACATCCCATTTCTTACTTGGTATCTCCATTTGTGTACCTAGCAACCATCCAGGATCAGAACATACAGTATTGAATTTCTGATATTCCCTGCCATCTGTTTTCTTTTTCATTGCAAGCTAGTGTTACTCATCTGGTAGTTGAGAATAGACAGAAATCTTGGAGTTACCTCCCCGCCTCCTTACAGTCTACATAATTTTTCATTAGCAAGTAGAGTTGTTTCTTTAAAATTGACTCAGAACAGGCATATAGACAAAGATATCCCTGTAGCAATGAAGGCAATGAGTACATAGATCTTGGTCTCTAAGGCCATTTCCCCCTAAAACAGTGTTCATTAGAGAAAAAAGTGATGCCAAGGTTGGTGCAGAGTAGCCACAAAATGATTCCAAAGCATCTCACAGTGTGGGAGTGTTGGGAAGTGCTGAAATGATGTTGGGAACATATCAAAAGGACATTGGGACCCAGTTTGAAGAGCTCCCACTAGCAATTCTGGAATAATTTGAATTCCCAAACATATATGGTAATGAATTTTAAATAGGAGTTCATGAGCCCTTACTGATAATAGATAAATGAGTTAGAGAGAAAACAGCACTCTTACAATAGGATGCTGAGGACTATAGTGGCATTTCACTTGTATTTTAATAAATAAAGCTTGCCTGAAGATCAGAGAGTAAAACAGTCCCACTGATCAGCCTTACAGACCAGGTAGTGGTGACACACACCTTTAATCCCAATAGTAACACTAGTTGCCATAGAAACCAGGTGGTGCATGCCTTTAATCTGAACCCTAGAGAGGATTATAAAACAGGAGAAGACAGCTCTCAGGCACAGTTTCATTCTGAGATTCCTGGATGCAGGATTGCCATTTTCCGACTGAGGTCAAGGTAAGAACCAGTAACTGACTGCTTTACTTTTTCTGATTTTCAGGTTGAACCCCAATTTCTCTGAGTTTTTATTAATTGTGCTTCATAGGGCTGCTGGAAAATGGAGTTCATCCATTTGCAATCACCGTAGGTAAGATCTCAGCATAGTGAAGATCAAACTAGGCAAGAATTCTTAATAAATTCTAAATCAATGAAGAAATTTTGATTAGGAGGAGGTTAGGTGACTTGAAAATTTATTCCTTGTATTGCTTATTAGTGGTATGGGTGGGATGGGGATAACAGTGACAGTACAGAGAAGTTTGATCTCAGGACCATGTGACTAGCAGCACCAGAGGAGGACAGCATCTCTAAGTGTGATGCCCTGAGAGGACCTCAGCACCACCTATATATCAGAGGGTGAAGAACCCATCTGTAACCTTGAGTAAACATGAGACAAAAGTCAAACTGGGAGGAGGGATGTTATTTTTAAAATATCAGTGTTCTAAGTTTACTAAAATTGTTCCAGATTAAAGCTAACTAAAGAGATTGTTAAATGAAATGTATGATCTTAGAGTGGATCCTGAACTGAACTGAAAAGGCATAAAATGATAGGACCTTATTTGTCAACTGATAAACTAGAGTACAAATAATAGCTATGATAAAAGTACAGTATCGTATTATACTTACCAAGGCTTTTGACTCTACCGTAATGAAGAAATTAATCGCATTTTAGGGGTATAATAAAGTATTTAGGGAAAAAAGAACCATGATGTAACGTAGACTCAATGGTTCAGACAAATTTTATGCATACAAACACATTTGTACACCTACACATATCTGCTGTGTATGTTTCATAGGTGAGTTGTTGGTAGCAGGCAGTAGGTAAAGTATAAATAGCTACTTCTAGGACTATATCATTTTGCTGATTTAAAAAATAAATTGAAATTATTAAAGTAGAATTAAAAGTCAGATGATAGTGCATGCCTGTCCTAGGACTTAGCAGGCAAAGATAATAGGATCATGAATTACAGGTATCCCGGGTTACATAGCAAGACCTTGTCCCAAACAAACAAAACTCAAAACAAAAACCATCTTCTGTCCCTCCTTCCTCACTTTGCCAAGGAACAGTTATGTCTTGCTTAGGTCACTCAGTAATCTCCCGTCATGCATTGTAATAATTTCTTTATATATTGCCAAATAAATCTCTTAATATGAGTTAGATGATGTCATTGTGCTTGTGGCTGACCATTTATCTAGGATATGCAAGGTTCATCTGATCCATTTAAGCCTCTGTGATATTATCCCTCTGTGTGTGTGTGTGTGTGCATAACATTTTTGTTGATTTTGGTATACTTTCTGTAGGATGATATAGACAGTCAGCCCAGTGTGCTGACAGGGATATCTAGCTGTCAGGTATTTGTCTCTTTAGCCAGGTTATTGTCCCAGATAGCTATCTACCATTTAATTGTCTCAAGAGCATGTTGCAGAGGTGTGGAAGCCTACCTTCTAGTGTTCTGAAGCAGAGTGGTGCTGTTGACTGCTGTCATGCCCTTGGTTCTAACCTCTTATGTGCTGCTTTCCCCGTTCCCCTGTTTTTGTAGGGTAGTTTCATCAAGGGGCAAAGGAAAACAAGTGTGCTCATTCCAACAATCCTGTTGGCTCTCTCAGTAGAAACGTAGGATTTTTAGCTAAGAAGATGAGTGCTTAGTCCTCACAATAGTAGGAAATGAATGGGAACTGAGACCTTTGCTCCAAGAAGTCATAACTATCAATTGAAAAGATTATTCAAATCAGTTTTTGGTCATTATCTGCATGTGGCTATTGTGCACTTAAATGTGGCTTGTTTGAACTAAGAAGTTGTTAAAGTAAAATATATGTCTTTAAATGTCATAGTGTAAGAAAACTAAAGTTTTGAAGACTACAGAAAGAACGTACACTATTCCATTAAGAATCTTTTAAATACTATTAAAATGATGTTTTGAGTATATTATATTAAAATATATTAAAAATCATTTGATTTTTTTGATTCTTAAAATTTAGCTACTTGAAATCTAGACTTATTAATTCATGTATGGCTAGCCTCATGGTTCTTTTGACTAGCACGTTAAAAAGGCCAATCACTGAGGCAAGTGTGTCTGTCAGTAATGGTTTTGGACCCTGAAAATTCATGAAGAATGTCCTCTGTGTCAAAACACTTCCGTGGTCTCCCACATGATCATTTTGAAGTTTTTACTCCTGTTAACTTTAAGTTTATAAACTTGAACGTGCCAGTTTGTTCGCCTACATTTTTTCCCTTTGAATGCTAGAGCGTTATTTCAATTCTGAATAGAACCAGATTTTCCTAATTTGTACCTTTATATTTGAGACAAGTACTGTAACTTATTTGGATCCAAATATTTTTGTCCTATGAATTATTTCAGAGGATAGAAATGGCCTGGAGATGCTACCCTTTTGCAGATAGCGGCATTTCTATTGCCTGCAGGTGTCCTGGTGAATAGCTTACTAACTGGAACAGAAATAGAGGCTGCTGCCTTTAGACTGCCCAGTAAGTAGCCTGATTATTGAATAGTACTAGATCAAAATCTAGTTGATAACATTGCCTTCTTAGAGCTACCGTGACTTTTTACCTCTCTACCAGGATGGCCATCAGGTTTGATTTCCTTTTTAATTTTATGAAGAATGTTTTAAATTGGAACCTATTGGATCACTCTCCTCCTTTAGAAGCGTTAATGTGGTCTGTATATAATTAAGCCATCCACCTTCATGCTGATTAACAACGTGCAGAATGGAGTGTGCGGTGAAAGCGCTGTTCTTCAGCCTGCGGCTGAGGAAATTACAGCCCTTTGCACACTCATCTTTCATCTAATTCTGAGAGGCATGGCTTCCTTACATTCCAATTCCATTCCTTTCCCTAACTCTGTGCTTAGGAAGACGGCTTCCTCATAGGCTGAAGAATTATGTAAATTTTTTGAAAAGTCAAAGGATCTCAGACTAGGTAGTAAGATTTTATCTCCCTCAGGTGAATTTTCTAGATCAATCTATTCCAAAAAGAATTCTTTTTACCGAGTTAGCAAATTACCTTAAATTATAAAAATATTCCCCTTCTATAAATGGAAAAAATGTAGCTTCTTGCTGTCCCTCCTCACTGTAGCCTTTTTTGGTCTTGTTTTATTGTATTATTTCCAGTTCTGCTATAGTTTTGGTTCCATTAATATACTACAGTTTTTTTAGTTTCACTATGAAACATTTGTTATACTTCTAATTTTGTATTTCAGTTATTTTTGAAGACGGTCTTTATCCTTATCCTAGGGTCTAATGATACTCTGCAGTGAGTGGTTGTGTATGGAAGGTATGGGAAGCAGTCACATGGCTCAGGTGTTAATCATATTTTCTTTTCATTTACAGTTACCTTTCCTGTTGCCACACTGTTCAGGCTTGGAGCCTTGCCCAGTCTTGGCTGGAAATGGGCCCTGTCTCAATGGCAGTCCTTTCTCATGAATCTCAGCCTTCTCTCTCTACTGTGACTTATTAGTGGACATAGAGTGTCTCCTTTGCTGTTTATGTTCTGGAAATGTGTTAGAATCTGGTGTCTTGTGGTCCATTCTTAGTTGATTTAAGTCCTTTCTTTAAGCCATGTCTTTCCCATGAAGATTTGGAAGGGAGGGAGGAAGTGAAACCTAGTTTGCTCCTGAACCTGAAGATCGAGAGGTGATGTTTGGTGTTTGTAGTAGGAACTGCGGGCAGGCCTGCTTTTCGTCCTGCCTGGCTCCTGGCCACTGGCTAGCTTTACCCAAAATAATTACATGGAAACTGTATTCTTTTTTTTTTTTTCGAGACAGGGTTTCTCTGCAGCTTTAGAGCCTGTCCTGGAGCTAGCTCTTGTAGACCAGGCTGGTCTTGAACTCACAGAGATCCGCCTGCCTCTGCCTCCCAAGTGCTGGGATTAAAGGCATGCGCCACCACTGCCCGGCCTAGAAACTGTATACTTTTAAATACTGCCTGGCCCATTAGTTTCAGCCTCTTATTGGCTAATTCTCGCATCTTGCTTTAACCCATATTTAGTAATCTGTGTAGCACCATGAGGTGGTGGCTTACCAGGAAATATCTTAACCTGTGTCTGTCTCGGAGAGGAGAGGCATGGCGACTGCCTGAGGCGTCTTTCTTTCTCCCACAGTTCTGTTCTGTCTACTCTGCCTACCTAATTTTCTGTCCTATTAAAGGGCTAAGGCAGTTTCTTTATTAACCAATGAAAGTAACACATAGACAGATGACCCTCCTCCATCAGGTGTTCAGCCATCTTATATAGATGAGGCTGACCTTAAACTCAGAGATCCAACTGTCTCTGCCTCTCAAGTGCTGGAATTATTGTTTGATTCATTTATTTTTTATTTTTGAGACAAGGTCTCACTATGTAGTTTTGGCTTTCCTGAGTTTCATTATGTAGACCAGGCTGACTTTAAACTCACAGAGTTCTGCCTATCTCTGCCTCCTGAATACTGGTATTAAGGACATGCACCACTGTATCTGGCTTAGGAAGGGCATATTATTCTTGCTGTACACATCCGGACACTGGGCCTTGGACAATGAAGGATTCAGTTGTGAAACTGAGACAGACATCCAGGCCCAAGTCTTCTCATTCTAGTTCAGATTGGTCCCCAATACCTTTATACTGTGTTGATTGGGCCCAGGGATTTCACTGTCGTGGTTCTTACTTTCTAACATTTTAAAACTGTGTCTCTAGATTTTCTATGGCAAAGAGTTTAGTTTTTATTCCCCACTTTCTTTTCTTTTTTCTCTAATTTTATTATTATTTCTGTTTCTATTGTAGGTTGTTTTATAACACAAGTATAAAATGTATATAGTCAGGACATATACTGTGTGTGTGTGTGTGTGTGTATATAGTCATGGTATTTTTTTCATTGAGCTTTTTTCTTTTAAATCAGTTTCATATCTTTGTCCTGTATCATCTGTGACACCCATAATTTAATGTTTTTATTTTTTATAATACTAGGTGATTGAGATTTTCTGAATAATTTTGGAGAAACCTGAGCTCTCAGTGTTTTTCATTAGGTGTGTGCAGTTTTTTGTTTGTTTGCTTTTTGACAATCTTGTCATGAAGTCCAGGCTGACCCTACAAGTGCATGCACCACAATGGATCACCTTGAAGCATTTTTTTTTTTTTTTTGGTTTTTCAAGACAGGATTTCTCTGCAGCTTTTTTAGAGCCTGTCCTGGACCTAGCTCTTGTAGACCAGGCTGGCCTCGAACTCACAGAGATCCGCCTGCCTCTGCCTCCCGAGTGCTGGGATTAAAGGTGTGCGCCACCACCGCCCGGCTCTTGAAGCATTTTTTAAGATGGGGTTTCATGCTGCCCAGATTGGCCTCAGACACTATGTAACTCAGGTTGGCATAACTCCTGATCTTGGGCTGGAAAGATGGCTCAGTGGATAAGAGCACTGATCACTCTTCCTAAGACCCTGAGTTCAATTCCCAGCACTCATATGGCAGCTTACAAATGTCTGATGCTGTTGTCTGGTGTGTAGATACACAGACAGACAAAGTATCCATATACATAAAATACATAAATAAGTAAATCTTAAAACAGAACAACACAACTCCTGATCTTTTTTCCTCTACCTCCCATGTCCTGGGATTACAGGTGTGCATCGTCGTGATTACCTGTGTAATTCTTTAGATCCATACTTTTTGCTTACTTCCCATTCTTGATCCTTGTTGCTAAAGTCAGATACAAAATTAGGATTAAGAATTCTGTGTTGTCTTCTGTGTTCATATTACTACTTTTTTTTTTAGTAGTTTTGATTCATAGAGGCCACATGTAGATAACTCGATTAAACCAGTGTGGTTAGTTTCTTTTCCTCCCTCTCCTTTTCCTTTTGTTTTTGGTGCTGAAATCAGACTCAGAGCTTCCTTACACAAAGCACATACTGTGTCATACAACTGCATCATACTGGGCTTGACTTGTGTCTTTAAAGTGTATGAGGTATACAGTTTGGATACAGTTAATGCTGACACGTATTTGTTGTTTAGTTGTCATGTTTACTAGATAAACATCAGACTGCTACAATCTTTATTGAATATGTATGTCTTATATTCCTGCACTATTCAAAGCTCTGTTTTTCTAGAAATCCTGGAGGTGGACTCAAAGCTGTGATGGGTGTGAAGAGGCTTCTACTTATAGATAAATAGATGAGGCCTTGAGCTGTCTTTTGGGGAAGGAACTCATATTCACACACACAGAGTAATTTCATTGCGGCTGTCTTTGAACACAGATTTGTTGTATAATTTCTAGGTTACATCACAAGTAGTGTACTTTGTGCATAGCATTTCCCAGAATTCTGCAAAATGACCGCTGTTTAAGAATTAACAAAATATCATTTAATGGAATCATTTAAGTTTGGGAATGTTTGTTCAGCTTTGATTCCAACTTAGTAAAATCTTATGTTTTACTTGTTCCACAAAATAAAAAAATCCACAACAAAACACTATCTGCTTTACTACCCACTTGCCTCATAGAGAAGATGTAAAGATTGTTAGATTAAACATTATAGTGGAATTCCTCAGAGATAAGTTTTGATGAATAAAATTCCACCAGCCATAGATAATAACTATTGCTAGAGTCTCTACATGTGGGCACAGCCACTTACAGGGACAGAGTTAGTGCTTTGTATGTTAGTTGTGTTTGGCGCTTTGAGGTCAGAGTTCACTTTTTCCCCCTTTAATCCATATGTCTTTACTTGCAAATGTTTTAGGATTTATTTTTTACAAAGAAAGATTTTATTATTTGGACCTATGACATTTACTGCTCATGCATTTATGTACTTTTGCTGAGAATTATTTTTAATCTTATTTTCTGATATAATTATGAATCTAAAACTAATCTATTTGTTTGTTTATTCACTGTGCAGTAGTGTTTTGCCTGCATGTATGTCTGAGTGAGAGTGTCTGATCCCCTGGAAAACTGGAGAGTGAGCTGCCATGTGGGTGTAGGGAATTGAACCTGGGTTCTCTGGAAGAGCAACCAGTCCTCTCAACTGCTGATCTATCTCTCCAGCCCCCTAAAACAATCTTTTAGTTAAAAAATTTTTCAGTGTGATTGAGTTCCTGACTTTAGATGTATTAGAGTAACTGTGTAAGCAGGAATGATAAAAGTGTTGGTATCTGTAATTGTAAGGGAAGATATATGTAAAGATGGGTGCATGAATGGATGCAGATACATCTGTGACAATCTCAGCATTTGCGGTTTTTTGTGTATACACTGTTCTATCTTTACTGTTTTCTTAAGTTTATTTTATATTGAAATCATTAACTTTTGTAATTTTTGTTTTTTGAAACAGAGTTTCTCTGTGTAGCCCTGGCTGTCATAGAACTCTCTCTCTGTAGACCAGGCTGGCCTCAAACTCAAAGAGATTCACCTGCTTCTGCTTCCCAAGTGCTGGGATTAAAGATGTGCACACCACCATCCAGCCTAAATTGGATCTCTTAATATGAAAATTTTAAATATGATATCGAGAAAGATTATATGATTAAAGACTTTTCTGAGCTTTATTTATGATAAATACTAAGCTGTCCTGGCACCTTAGCTGCTGTCTGTTTCAGACAAGGTCTCTTTATGTATTTCAGCCTAGCCTTGAGTTTGTGATGTTCCTGCCTTAGTCTCCTGTGTTTGTATCTCATGTGTGAGTTATATTTCATATTTTTAGAGGAATTTCTATAGATTTCTGGAAAATGGATTTTGAAAACAATTGATTTCTTTTTATTATCTCAATTGCTTGCAATGCTGATAGTGTAAAATAGATATCTGTACACAAGGCTTACATGAGGCCCTTACTGTGGGATTGAAATAAACATTGTCAAAAGGGCAGAGGGAGGAAGGAAGGGGAATGGAGAAAGATTTATAGCTCAATAAAAACAAACAAATAAACAAAAAAGAGAAAGAAGCATTGTCAAGTAATTGAGAAGACAGCTGGCCACAGTGGTCAGCAGCCTGAGCTACAGTTTAGTCTCAGGATGTTCTACTCCAAGTGCAGAACTGGATCTCCAAAGCCCCTGGTGTCCTGATGTGTTGCTGGTGTTCCTGCACCCTGCTTGGCTTGTATGCTTATTATGTTAAGGTGAATGTGGGAGTAGGGAATGTCTCAAGACATTCTGCGGTGCTGCTTCTCAGTGCTCTCCTCCTCTTTGAAATCAACTTATTAGTGCATTATTATTATTATTATTATTATTATTATTATTTAGTTTTTTTGAGACAGGGTCTTTCTATGTAGCCCTAGGTGCCCTGGAACTCACGGGTATAGATCAGGCTGACCTTGAACTGACAAAGATCTGCCTGCCTCCACCTCCCAAATCCTGGGATTAAAGGCTGGCTAGTTAGGTGATTATTGAAAGGAGTTTTAAGTCTCCAAGATGCTTCTGTTTCTTTTTGTTGTTGTTGTTTTGTTTTGTTTTCGAGACAGGGTTTCCCTGTAGTTTCTAGAGCCTGTCCTGGAACTAGCTCTTGTAGACCAGGCTGGCCTAGAACTCAGAGATCTGCTTGCCTCTGTCTCCCGAGTGCTGGGATTAAAGATGTGTGCCACCACCGCCCGGCTGATGCTTCTGTTTCTTATCTCACTTATTGATTATCTCATTTGAAAATTAATTTCAAATAATCACCAATCATTTTTCTGTTTCTTTCCCCTGTGAAAAGCTTAAGAGAAAGAATTTATAACTTTGCTCCTTCCCTTTACTAAACTTGTAGCATCTGGTAGTAGAAAAAAAGTATAGTGGGACTTATTGGCACCATGGTGCAGAGCATCGAAGAATTTCATATTGTGACAACACATCAAAATAAATTGCTGTCAACAGACCAAAACACCAAGTGCTGTGATTCTGCCTGACATGTGAAGATTCCGACAGGCTGTCTTGACAAGCTGTGGTGAAGCACCTGCATTTGACAGAAGACAGTGATATAAATCTGATCTGCTTGATATGAGACACCTAGGTACGGTTAATGCCGACGACAGTCTGCATCAAATTACCAAAACAGGCACTTGGCTTTACTTTGCCTCTATTTTGTGCTAATAATTTTTTGAGAGGGGGACGTTTTTAGACTTACCTGATTTCTTCTATTTATATATTTAGTTTGGTTTTGATATATAACTGTGAATAATGACCAAAAAAACTGAACAAATTGAGGTTTAGTTCAGTCTTTTTTTTAGTAGTATTGCAAAAAAGACTACAACCAGTTGCTCCAAGGAAGAACACTCAATGAAATTTTATTTTATACTAATCCATAAAATTAATCATAGTTGAAATTGTATTAATTTTTTAACTTACAGAGAAAATATTGAAAATAGTGGGTTAAAAGTCATGAGTTACTATAAATCTCACAAACTGCATTCAACTTTAAAGCCGTCTGAAGAGGTAAAAATCATTGAATAGGTGGTTAATTTTTACCTTTCATTACCAATAAATGATAACTTTTTATAGTGCCACAATATATCACAGCTCATTTAAGAATGTGTAAAACATGCAGCTCTGGAGTTTAATTATAGAACTTCCTGCTGTCTCCTCTGTCTCAGTTCTTTCTGCAGCTGTAGACACTGGGTGCTGCAGTCTGACAGTGGCTCCCTCTTCAGAGCTACATAGTTACACATTTCAAATGTGTTTTTCTAACTACTCCTTAAAGCTTCAGAGCTGGGAACACAGAATCTATACAAGGTTTGAAGTATAGCATTAATAATTAGGACAGTTTGTAAAAATGGAAATGAAGGCAAGGTGGTTGTAATTGTGTATTTTTCTCAACCTGTTTTTTTTTTTTGTTTGTTCTTTATGTTAAGAATTGTTTGCGTTCAAATAAAGAAATATATTTAGTTTCTCCTGGTATCAAAATGCTCCTGCTTTTATTTAATTTATTGTTACTTCATTTGAATATTAATTTCAAAGTATAGCCAATTGTTGCTCTGGTGTTTTTCCCTTGTGAAGAACATTAGAGAAAGAATTCAAGGATTCTTTAGAGTTGAGAAAATTTGAAAATCACTTTGTCAACTGTATAATTTTTAAAAGTGTAATATTTTTTAAAAGTTACCATTCTCTCTTGACTGTATTGTTATTTTATCCCTTAAAGGCTGCTAATGAGAAATAGAGCCTCATTATGATTTTAAGGATGAGAGAGGAAGGCTTTTAATTAATGATATGTAAATGGTCTTGAATTGATTATGTTAGAATATCAAGAGAGATGGGTAGAAGCTGTGGTGTAATATATTTTAATTAAGAATTAATTAAAAATGATGGCAATTTCATAAAGCCTCACAGAAAATAGTGGAATTTACTTTCTGTCAGGAGTAAATTAGCCTGTGATTAAATAAAGGACTTGTGTTAATAGTGGAGTTATTTTTAAACTGCTATGAAGGGTTATGTAATTTTTCCTAAATAAGAAAAATTAAAATTTAATATTTAAAGGTGAATGTGGCAGAGAAAAACTCATTTTTTTCTAACTGCATTCTATTATTCCCGTGTTAGAGAGATCTGGGTAAAAGTTTGACCTCACCACACAGATACTTCTCTGTATCTTCGAGGGAACTTTGTCCTGTTGCCCCAGTAGAGCTTTGACTAAGGAGCCTGAGCAAGTTGACTTCACAGAGACAATCTTCTAGCTCTGTTGTACATGAGATCTGAAAAATTCTTTACTGGTCTTGAAAGTTATTTTAAAGGAAGGTGCTTTCCAGCATCAAAAAAATATCTTATCTAGGTATTGATTTTTATTATAAATAACACTTTGACTGAAAAGCATGCACCTCTTTAAAACGTCCCGCATTTCTGTGTGTTTCTTTGGTCTGATAGCGAGCACTTCCCCGAGTTTGCTGCATGGTCGGTCCATACTGACCACATTGTTTTTTTATTTTTTATTTTTTAAATTTTTTTTGAGAGAGTATCTTTTTATATAAACCTGGCTGCCCTGATATAGACCAGGCTGGCCGTGAACTCACAGAGTTCCATCTGCCTCTGCTCTCTGAGTGCTGGGATTAAAGGCATGTGTCATCATGCACACCACTTTTTAAAAAATATAAATAATTGGTTGTTTAGAGAAAGTTTAAGGGAAAAGTACTTTTGGATTAAAATTGAATTATAATTTAACCATACTAGGATGGCTATAAAATCTAAGAACTACATACATCTTATTGATCTTTTCTTATTCTTTAATACAGAGACTCAGTTTAACCTTGTTTTTTTTTATTATATTTGACTTTTCATTGAAGTGCTACTTAATAGTAGTATCATAGTCTCAATCCCAACTTGCACTTGGTATTATGAAGCACACTATAGGTAGTAAATGTGTTGGGGATTTTATGGGCTGTTCATCTCAGCTGTGTGTGGGATAGTATCTAAGATCATCCAGACTGGTCTTAAACTCCTGATCTTCCTGCCATCACCTCCCATGTACTGGCCTTACAGGCATGCTTGGCTGGTGGTTTAATTTAGGATGTACTTGTGTGTTTGTTGTGCATTTCTGTTAGTACTTTACCATACATGACTTATCCACTACCTGTCTTAGCCCAACTAGCAAGTGTTCCTCTTGCATGTGTAGCTTGGTAGTGTGTGGTGCTCTGTGGTGTTTGAACTCAGAAATACAGCATTGGGAAGAATAGAAATGAATATTATTTTGTTATAGCAGCAAAATAACAAACATTGCTGCTGATTATAAATATTTTTTAAGTTTACTGCAGTTACCAAGCTTTATAAAAACATCACTAAGGAGTTGTCACAGTCAGATGGTGAAACTGTTGTTGATGCTCTCACTCCTGTAGATGCTATGCTGAGAACAGGTTCAGTATGATTATGTTTTCTCTCTATTGGGACATTGCCATAGTATCTTTCATTTTCATATGAATGCTAGAACAAAAATAATTTTAGAAATACCCAGCTTAAAAAATATATATGTATATATTGTTCACATGAACCTTTTAAAGGAGAGATTACATTTTCTTCAGGTGGATAGTGTTAACGTCTTTTGTGCTAAGCTGAGTAAGAAGTTGACATGTAAGGTTTTTTTCTGAGTCTGTTTAAAGGCCAGATAACCTTGCAGTACTTCATTGAACATTCTGTGGTTATCTGCTTTGGGTATAGTGTCCTTAAAAAATTCTTTTAGTATTCAAAGGGGTTCAATATGTTTTTATTTTGATGTTTAGAATCTGGAAAATAATGGTGACAAGAACAGTTGTTCCAAGATGGAATGTTGAAAAGATTGATAGTAACTTTATTAGAGACAAGCAAGCCAATGGATTTTGATGAGACAAAAGAAAACCAAAGCGGGGAGTTAGGCAAGTGTTGAAGAGGTATGGGGCACTTGTAACACAGTTTGTCTTGTTGTGGTACCTTTTAATCTGTGAGGTATGCTGGATTCGGGGTTCTGATTGCTCAGGACCTTTCCTATTCTGTTGTTCCACTATGCTTCATCAATTCTGATTTCAGAGGCAGTTTGCCTTTGTAAGACAGAGAACAACTATTATAATGAAATGGTGTGCTCGGAGCATTTGGTTCTTGATACTGTTTTCCTAATGCTGCAAAGCTAAGAGAACTCTGGAAGTCTTGGGTGTATTTAAGTCTACTTCCAGATCTTCTCAGTTTGTGAAGAAGTTCACAGATCTTTCTTGGTAATATAAGGATCTATTATACTAAAAACCCATATGCTAGATTCAGTTTGACTAATGATTTTTGTCTTTCCCGTCTCATTTAGTACTTACTACAAAATGAAAATCCCTCCAAATGCCTGGTTTCATCATTGCTTCAGGTGACCCTGTTGCAGTTATGTAACAACAACGGTGACTCTCATTGTCTGAGCCTGTTGTTGGCCTGGTGAAAAGTACAGTGATCAGTCGTTTAATTCTCCCTATCAGTTCGGTGATTCAGATTGCTGATCCTCAAACTTGTTGTTTTTAATCAACTTCCCAGTGGATCATTAAAGATTACTGAGAATCCCAGAGAGCCTTTGTGAGCACTTATTGTATCTTTTGGTGTTTGACAAGTTAATTCTAAAGTAATAGTAGGAAAACAATTGCATGTTGGTATAAATAATATTTAAAAATAAAGTCTTCCAAAATAAAAAATTTAGTTACACGAATGATATTGTTTTATTTTTTTTTGTAAATCTCTTTAATGTCGGGCTTACATAGCTTGGTTCTTATATCTGTCTATATCTTGTTTTATTATGATATTATTGTTTGTATTGTTTCCTACCGTGTTCATTGTATACATGAGCAATCAAGAGCAGAGAAGGCAATCTGAATCTTCAAAATATTATGAAATACACCTCAGGTTGACCTTGCAAAGCCTAAGTGGCCTTCAGGAGGTACCTTCAGGAGGTGGGCACCAGGAGACCCTTTGCTGCACTGGTGTAGGAAGTGTTCTTGCATCACTTTTGCTAGACCGCTGGTCAGGAGTGCCCGCTCTTCTTCTGCTCTCAATGACAGCATTGGGGCATCATCCGTGATTGTGTTATCACCAAGTTTAATGTAGCTTCCCTTAGTTTTGGCATCTAATTTGGGGATTTTTCTAGAAGATCCTGGAAATGTATTTAATTTTGCATTGGAAAACACTTTCTAAATGTTAGCGGTGAGTATCAATTTTCAGTCAGTTAAGTTCTTGCACAATATCTTTGAAAGAGAAAGGCGAATAGCATTAATATTAACTCATTTCCATAGTAAGAACATTATTTTCAGGGGAGGGAAGGGGGAGGAGGAGCAGAGGGAGGGGGGAGGAGGAGGGAAGGAGATGGAAATTTTTAAATATATAAAAAAAATAAACCATGAGAAAAAAAAAGAACATTATTTTCAGAAGAAAACTGTTGGAATTGAATATCGTAGAGAGAATGCAGTGTAGTATATTTACAGTTTTCATTGCTCAATTCCTTCACATATATAGGATTATTTATTTGTAAAATATTTCTTATTTTAGAATGAAAATTTATTAAAGTGCATAGTACTGGACTGGTAAGATGACTCATTGTGTAAAGGAGTTAAGCCTGGTGCCCTGAGTTCAGTCCCCGAATCATAGGAGATTGACTCCTATAAGCTGTCTACACACATACATACATACATACATACACACACACACACACACACACACACACACACACACTAAGTAAATGTAAAGAAAAAATTACTATGTGTAGTCACTGTAGCTTGCCTGAATTATTCACCAATTAATGTTGGGCCATTGGTGATTAGGGGAGTTTTTACATTGAAAATATATCTGAGGAATGCTGCAGAAGCATGATAGTACTGTCAGCACTAAGTCCTTAGGCAGTTCAGCTTCCCGTGTGAAGATCTGACTAGAAGAGAGTATTCTGTCCCTCAGAAATTATGAGCGCAATTCCAACCTAACAAAATTATACTGTGCACGAAAATGTATTTGAATGAGGTATTGATTGGTCACTCTGAAATGATATCATTGGAGCATATAAAACTTTTATTTTAATTTTTGATTGTGAAATATTTCAAACACAGTTATCCATATTCCTGTTAAATTTAATGAATATTGATATTTCGCTATATCTGCTTTAAATACTTCGTTATAAGCTGGGACTGGTGGTCTAGATTTGCAATTTCAAGTATTTGGGAGTCCAAGGCAGGTTTGCAAGCCTCAAAGCCTGGCTGGGAAACTTAGACCTCATTTCAAAATTAAAAATTAAAGAAAGAAAGGTCTATGATACCTTAGCAGTAGAGTGCTTGCTTGGCATTTATAAGGCCATAGGCTCAATTTCTAATATTGTAAACAAAAAACCATCAAGAATGATAATAAAGACAAAAATAATAAGAAAGACCCAATTGCATGTGGTAGAGGTATTCCTTTAGACCACTGGCTTTCTTTCTTGTAGGAATGAAATGAGTGCCTGTCCTATAGTTGGTATATAATCTTTTCATGTGCACTTCAAGTGCTTTCATGCTGTACTTAAAGCATTTTAGCATTGATATAAAATATGTGTGAAACATGCATATCGAATGACTTTTTATAGCCTGTTCTTTTTACTTACTATATCCCCAAGTGTATTCAGTTTGCTACCTGTGGGTTAATTTCATTTAACTGCTATATAGTATTCCACTGTGCAGATGGGCTTCATGGTCATTGTATTGTTAAGAATGTATAGTTTTTTCAGACCTTTTGCTATAATAAGTATAGTTGGGGCCGGGAAGTAGCTTGATTGGTAGACTGCTTGCCTAGAATATGCTCTAGCTCCAGTACTGCATAAAGTGAGCATAGTGGTGCACAGTGATAACCTCAGAACCCTGGAGGTAGAGGGAGGATCAGAAGCACAAGATCATCTCTGGCTACATAGCGAGTTCTAGACTGACTTGGGATTTTGACTTACAAACAAACAAATATGGACTAGAGAGATGGCTTGGTGGCTAGAACATGAGCATATACAAGGAGGCTCATAACCATTTATAACTCCAGTTTCAGGTGCCTGATACCCTCTTCTGACCTCTGCAGGCACCAGGTACCCACATAGTGACATACATACATGTAAGCAAAACACTCATACACATAAAATTCAAACAAACCCCACAAACACTCCCAAAGAAACACAATTGGTCTTGTTAGGTTTTTATAACGACACAAGAGACACTCAATTGAGAAATGACTGCATAAGATTTTTCTGTGGGCAAGTGTGTGGGGTATTTTCTTAATTGATGATTGATGTGGGTGGGCCCAGACCACTGTGGGTAGTGCCACCTCCAGGCGGGTAGCCCTGGGTTATAGAAAAGCAGGCTGAGAGTGGCACAAGGAACACGGCGGTAAGAAGCACTCTTCTATGGCCTCTCCTGGAGTTCATGTCTGGGTTCCTGCCCTGACTTCCTTCATAATGGACTATAACTGTAAGCTGAAATAAACCCTTTATAACCCAAACCTCTTTGGTCACAGTGTTTACCACAGCAGTAGAAACCTAACTAGAGCAATATTCTTGGCAGTATGGGAGAATTTCTCCAAGATAGGAAACTAGAGATAGATTGTAGAGTATAATATCCAACGTCTCTAGGTGTTCTCAGGTAGCTTTTCAGAGTGGTTGACATCATCATTGGTACTTGTGCTGTTTGGCATAAAATATTGTTTTGGAATTACGTGTTTTTCAAGAACCAGAAGCTTAATCCACCTCCTTTCTTATATCCTTATTGTAAACTCGACTTAGTCCTCTCTCTATATATATCCTCAAGTGCTATAGTTGTCAATAGTTTCAAATTTTAGACTTTGCTGACTATAAATAACTTTTATTTTGTTTTAATATTTTTGTGGGGGAGTACTTTTGATGTTAGGGATTATTTGGGGTTTTTAACAAACTGACAAAATAGATACAAAGGTAATTTTGTTAAGTATGTTTATATTCACTGAGCAATGATTTTAGTTTTTGACCTAAATGTATGTTGTGTGAGATGTGACTTGCCTTCTGACATCAAGACATGACATCACAACTGCTTACTTGATAAACAAGAATTTAAAAAGTCCCTAAGTCAGTTTATGATTATGCGTTGGGCATATCCATTGCTAGCCTGGGATCAAGTGGCCCATAGATTGTGTAACTTAGACAAAATTTTCTGAATTTTAGAGTAATTAATAGTTTATATAGATATCATTTCAAACACATACATGTATATTTACTGCCAGAACCAGGAAGGGAGTTAGAAATCAGTGGCTCTGTAGTTCATAAACTATTTTAAGCTATAACTACTTTGTGAGCAATCAAAATGGTCGTGCTTAGGATGAGGCTAAACCTCAGTCAATGGAGAACGATCATAACAAAGCCTGTAATGGGAAAAATGTGTGAACATTGCAGAAGTCATCACCATCTTCAGTGTGTTCCAAGCCCGTCAGAAATTTTACTGCTTTATCACTGAAATATAAGGTTAGAAATAAATTTGATCCATGACCAGTCTGTAAGGGTGGCTCAAACCTTGATTAGATAAGTTGTACTAGATCAGACACAGTGACTTTGCACTATAGAGAAACAACTTATTCATAATAGGAAGTTATTGACCACAAGGCTTTTTCCTTCAAGTTTAAAAGTTTTATGATATATTTATTATATTCAATGTATTCAGCTTATTAGAAGGTAAAAGGAAACAGAGTTCTAAACAAGCAGATGGATATGTTTGCCTATATTTCTATTAAAGTATTTTCAAACCTTTGATTGGAGGTGAAAATCAGAAAGGTAAGTCACCTTCTTTGTTCTAGGGTGAATAGAACACATGCTTCCCGCAGTCCCCTTGGCCAGTGAGAAATGCCTTCTATCAAAACCACATGGTGAGCATGCAGCTGTGGGTGATCCCTTGAGAACTGTGTTGATTGGAGCTGGGAGTTGGGCACTGAAAGAATAGGGAGACAGACAGGTTGTTTTAAAGAATTCTCAGCAGGCCAAATGCTTATGTTGGAGCTGTGCTACAACACTTTTTATGTAAAAAATGTAGCTTTATCAATTTTAAAGGTTTAAGGTCTTTTATTGCACAACTGTAATAATGTATTTTCACCTTGAAACTTTGGTGTGCACCGTTTTGCATTTCATTAGTCCTTGGGCCAGAAATTTCATTTATGCACATGCTTGTCGGTCTTCTTTTTCAGGATTGTGTTCTGAAAATAGGTCGTTTCAGAATTCATCTAGTTCCTAGAGTCCATGAAGCTGACAAACAGCTGTCAAGTGTGTAGACAGCAACAGGAGAGAAAGTAAACTTGATGATCTAACTTAAAATTACTTCGATAGGTGTGCCATGTTGATGATGATTTTTAGGAATTCAGATCTGGGTGGTTAACACAACATTTACTTTTCTAGTTAAGGGTTGCTCGTATTTTTGTACCTATTGAGGTATTGGTGTAATTTGGGTAAAAGTCTCGTTATGGCAGATGACCATACACTGAATTTTAGTACTGCATCCGTTCTCTCTGCAGTTTACCTTTGGAAGCCAGACAGTCGTTACGTTTAAAGCATGAGCTATACAGCAGAAATATTTGTATTATTTTGAGAGGAATACAGTAATAGTTTAAAGAAGATTCTAATGGGAGAATTACTGAGCCCTAGTTTGAGGAGTGGTGTGGTTCTGGCTCTGCTCTGTGGCAGTGGAGCCCCAGATGCCTGGCCAAGCATCTCTTACCGACATCTGGAACCAGCTGCAATACATCACTGTCAAAAGTGCTTTCTATACATATCTGCATTTACACATTAGTTACCCACGCAGCACTCATCAAAAAAGCTGAACAATCTTGACATGGTGTCCCTTGTGGAACTGCAAAGGTGAACCGAAGTTGGGAGGCAGTGTCTCGCGTCACTGTCTGCTGAGCTCTTACAACAAGAAGCCTGATTAAAAGTGAAAGGAAAAATTTATCAGTTGCCTCAGCTCTGTAGACTTCAGTGCAATTGTTACTTTTAAAAGGGATATTTTGTATAATGTAAAATATGAAATATAATATGAACATACACCTACCTGGTTTTGTTTAGGAACTAGAGAAATATGTCTGAACTTTAAGTTTGAAAAGAGGCAGAAATTGCTTTGTTTGTATGTTTATTAGATTTTTCTGTTAGTTATTTAATTTTTTCATATTTATTTTTATTGAAGTGCTGTGGGTTGGACCCAGGGTGTTAGGCATCCTGGGCAAATGCTCTGTTGGTCATCTGTATCCTTGGCTCTTCACTGTAAAAGTGAACTGAAGTTTAGAATTAACTATGAAGAATTATAGAAAAATGTTGATAATATTTGGGTAATGAAGTTTTAAAAATACATTTATTTATTTACTGTTTTTTTTTTTGAGACAGTGTTTCTCTGTGTAACAGCTTTGGCTGTCCTGGAACTCACTTTGTAGAACAGGCTGGCCTTGAACTCATAGAGACCCACCTGCCTCTGCCTCCCGAGTGCTGGAATTAAAGGCGTGCTCCATCACTGTCCAGTCAACATTTTATTTATGTTTTATATATGAATGTTTTGCCTGCACATATGTGTACCACATTTATATCTGATGTCTGTGGAGGTTGGAAAAGGGCTTTGGATCCCTGGGAACTGGAGTTACATATAGCTGTGAGCTGCCATGTGAGTGCTGGGAATTGAACCCATGCCCCTCACCTAGAAGAGCAACCAGTACTCTAGCTCTGTGGTTAGTGAAGTTTAATTGAAAAACAATGCAAAATTTCAAATGTGTGGCCCTCTTTGTGTTCATTGGGGTAGCAATGTTTGCGCTTACTCACTTTCAAAGAGGTGAATGATAAGAAAGGAGTAGTTATTTATTGGTGGTTTGTATTTGCATATTAGTGGATTTCAAAATGAAATGTGTTTTGACAGAAAATAAACACAGTTTTTATACAAAGAACCATTCAGGCGCCTTTGCTATTCTTTTAAACTAACACTATTTAGTACTAACAATGATGTTTGCTGTGGTCCTTGTGTCCTAGACACTTTGTCTGCCCTATGTGTGTTGTCTCAGGCAGACTGAATAAATGGAAGGTTTCTTCCCTCATCTCCCAGAAAAAGATGTGCTTGACAAGGTCAGCCCTCTTGTCCAGATCCACTGCACTCGGCTTCCTGACTAGAAATCTGACTCTAGAGCTCACAGGGTTCTGTTTTCTTTACCAGTTTTGTATGTTTAACCTTTTATTATAAAAGTTTTCAATACACAGAGCAGAGAATACTGTGACCTCCTTTTCACCATTCAGCTTTAACCACCTTCATTCTATATTTGCTTCATATCTCACATATAACTTTTTCTTGCTTGAGTATTGTATCTGCTCTGAGCTGGGCGGTGGGGGCACATGCTTAAAGGCACTGGGGAGGCAGAGGCTGGTGGATCTTAGTGAGTTAGAGGCCAGCCTGGTCTAGTAAGCGAGTTCTAGGACAGCCAGGACTGTTACACAGAGAAACCTGACTCAAAAACCAAACCAAACCAACCAACAATGACAAAAAGACCTGCTCTGAGACACCAAGTCGTTTCATCCTTAAATATGTAAGTCTGTATTATAAACAAGACATTCTTTCAGACAGTTTTACTGCCATATCTTACCAAGTTAACAAAACTTCAGTTAGCAACACCTTCTTAATTTCTAATGTGTGAAGCCTGTTTAGATTTGTTGACTGCCTAAAATATGTATTTTCTGAGGGAGTTATGAATTGTTTGAATCAGGTTCCAAGCAGGAATACTGCTGTGTTTGGTTGGGATGACTGTTGAATGTCTCCTCCTTTCTGCCCGTTTCTACATGCCACTAACGAACTCAGAATCACTATGCTATTGAGTATACTGTACTCTGGATTTTGCTGATTATTTCCTTGTTGTATTATTTTTTCTGAATCTTGATTAGATTTATTTTGCATCAAACCACACATGATTTTTTTTTTTGCAAAAACAATACTTAAGCTACCACTTTTTAGTACCAGTGGTGATGTTTTCTGTGTAGTAAATTTGCTCCTCATTTTTCCATCTAAGTTTTACCATACATGGATGGTCAGTACTTGAATTAACTGAATTTCTTAGGAGTTGAAATACGGCAATTTCCAATTTCTTCCTGCTTTTATTAGCCAGAACTGTGTGTGTGTGTGTGTGTGTGTGTGTGTGTGTTTCCAGAAAGGGTTTCTCTATGTAAACAGTCCTGGATATTTTGGAACTCACTTTGTAAACCAGGCTGGCCTTGAATTTACAGAGATCCACCCGCCTCTCCCTCCCGTGTACTGGGATTTAAGGCGTGCACCACCACAGCCTTTCATGGTTAAATTGATGGACTAAAATCTCACTGTGTATCGATGGCTTGGTTGGAATTCACTGTTGACTTGGCTGTCCTTGAGCTCACAGAAATCAGATTGCCTCCTAAGTGCTGGGATTAAAGGTGTACACTTTTCTGCCAACCTTGCTAGAAAAAAAATCTTATTTAAGAATTACATATATGTAGGAACTGGAGGGATGGCTCAGTAGTTAAGAGCACTGGCTGCTTTTCCAGAGGTTCTGAGTTCAGTTCCCAGCCATCTATATGGTGGCTCACAACCATCTATAATGGGATCTGATACCCTGTTCTGGCATGCAGGTGTGCATACAGATAGAGCCACTCATATTACATAAATAAATAAATCTTTTTAAAAGTTAAAAGAATTCAAGGCTCCAAAACCACAGAGAAACCCTGTCTCAGAAAAAAAAAAAAAAAAGAATTCCATGTATGTCTAGAGTATACTTTGATCATATCCAGCATTCTCTCCTTGCCTTTCACTTCTTCTGTTATCAGAACTCTGACCTTATTCCATCCACTAGGACTGTTTGGTTATGCTGAAATACAATTAATCAGTATAGAATGTGTAACTCTTTACCTTTAATTATCTATTTCCAGAGTGATGAAGCAGTGCCTCAGTAGTCTCTAGTGATGCACATAATGGTTAATTTGTTTTCTGTTTTTCTTTTGTGTTTGATTGGAGCTTTTCTTTGAGAGAGACAAAGACAGAAACAATGACAGTTGTGTGTTTTGTCAGATATTGCACTTTTTGATTCTGAAATTGTACCATGTCTGTCTAGTGGGGTTCCCTTTCACCCTAGCTCCTGTGTCCGTCCCTTTGACAAGATTCCATTACTAGGCTTACTTTGGACTGCTTGCACCAGACGTGAGACTAAACTCAGAACCACAAAGAACTGTGGTTCTTTTTATTAGGGACAGATATATAAAGACCATATTATAGGCCTTAAGGGCACTTACTATTGTTACTAAAGGTACTTACCACTATTACCATAATTCTTGCAATATAAAAAGTTATTACTACTTTTATTTTCTCAAAAAAGACAAATATAGTTCACATTGATAGTTATAATTCCAAGTTAAGATTACAAAGTTTGTCTATTAGATTTTATGCTTTTGTCCCTTTTCTGTTAAAAAATTGATTGCTAATAAATTACTATACTTTTCTACTTTGCTCTATATTGTATCTAAGATGGCTTCAATATAATAGACTATTATTGGAAGTTAAATCTTGCTTTTTAGTTTTTGTGGTAAGATATGGAGACCATTTATTTTTTGTTGACAGTGTACAAACTACAGTACTCTGAAGTCAGATTAATAGTTAAATCACTTTGTTTTCAGCTTTTTTGTGAATAATCAGTATTATTTTCTCACAGAGGTGGAGCTTGAAAGGTGTCATTCCTGTCTCAACAGTTATCCTCAAACGCGTTTGCTCAGGGTCCTTTTCCTTCTGGGTGTGTTCTCAGTGTGAGTTTGGGGTCTGTGTTTGTGAGGGCTCACTGGACTTCTACCACTGGTGGGTTCAACTGTTCACTCGGGTGTGGTGATGATCTCTTGCTACTTTCTTTTGTTAAAAAAAAATGCCATCTGTAGTTTCATTCTCAGGTTTACTGCCTGGTTTTGTGAGAGAATTTGATGATATTAGAAAAAAATGCCATACTGTTATAGTCTCCCAGGATCTGCATTGCTGCAGCTACTGTGTGTGTTAACTCTGATGTTACAGCATACACACTGACATAAGGAATGTAGTCTTTGAGATTTATCTTGGATGCTTCTTATTGAAATATGATCGGGGAAGGAGAAAGTAGGGAGTTACTACAGAATTTCTGTAATGTAAAAAAGTACATACACCACTGTGAATTTATACTGCTCTAATTCTATGGTAGAAAACTTAAGAATCGGCGATGCTAACTACCTTGCCTGAGTTGAGATCACAAATTCAGAGAAGGTCCAACTGAAGTATTTCATTTGAAGTCTGGTCCCTTCCTGTTTCTTCCCTGTTCACCTTCTAGTACATTTTTGTAATGTAGCTTCTCTCAAAGGTGACTTGTAGAGAGTATTTTAAAGCAAAAAGTTTTGGGCTGAGGGCAAAAGACACAAATCAACCTTTTCTAAGTCCAGATTAGTACTTAGGATAACATCTCTATACAAGGTATTAAGGGATTTGTGAACCTATAGTGTAAAATATAGAGACTATTGATGGTGTAAATTGAATGATAGTTAAAGATGAACAAATTAGAACTGTGGCTGCTGTAGAGTACACGTTAATCCCAGGAGTTCAGGATGGACCAGAATGGCACTATGTGACTCGAGCGTGGTCTTTCTGCTTTCTGCACTTATCAGTGTTAAATCAGAACTCTTGTGTGTCACGCCACCTCTCTCGTCTTACCATTGCGCCATGAAGCAGTTGTATGTAACAAAGTGTAGGTTCATACAGGTCTAGGCTCATAGTTGCCAGAGATAAGGCTTGTGTGGGAATGTTGATCAAAAAAAAAAAAAAAAAAAAGGCAAATGTCTTCCTCTTCCTGTCCATCTGTTTGTGAGGCCAGTTCCAGCAGGGAAGTGACGGCGCTTCCCTTCGTCATTGTCACATGTCATGGCAGTTTATGTTTTGCTCGGCTTAGCTTTTTACATACTGGCTTAAGCAAGATGCATTAGCACACTTGAACAGGTCATGCCTTTAAAGTAGGTATTTTTACAACTTTTAGCATGCTCACAGAATCATGTTCTCATCACAAATCTGCATTTTATTCATCTTTATCACTCCCAGACGGAACCCCATGTTCATCATCAGTCCCCCTCTGTCTGCTCTTAGCCCTGCTCTCCACACAGTCCTAGGCAATCACTGCTCTATGTCTCTGTGGAGTTGCCTGATCCTGCCATTTCATAGCTTGCACTCACACAGTGTATGGCCTTTCTGTTGGCTTCCTTTGCTCAGCACAGTGTTTCCATCGGTTGATGCTTGTTCTTTTACTACTTGATGGATATTTGGATCAATATTTATGCATACAGTTTTGTATGGACACCTCTTCAGCTTTTCAAATTGAATCCTGGGTCCTATGAAGGCTTTAATGCTTAATCTCCAATAAACTGACACGCTTTCCAAAATGACTGTGCCGTTTTATAATCCTATCTGTACCACATGAAGGTTCCAGTTTCAGTTTAGCTGTAACAGTCTCATCAAATGGATAAACGTTGCTTGCTTTTTTCTGAGTCAAATATTCTCCTATTGCCTGTGTAGCAGTGTGTCTAACTGATAAGTGTGCTGCCTTCAAAGACAATACAATTAAATACCAGGGCAGTCAGTAAATAAAATAGCCTCATCATGGAAAATGTGAGAGGCTGCCTAGGCCATGGGAGGCTTGAGAGAGAAAGGTCAGGGAAAGTTTCTCTGGGTGAAAAAGAGGTTTGAGCTGGAACTGGAAAATGTAGCTGGAGAGGTGTGAGTAAAACCTCTCACAAAGTTTAACTTCTCCACTCTTTTAAAAAAGATTCGTTTTCATTTTAAATTATGTGTGTTTCTGTACACATGAGTGCAGTGCCTGTAGAGGTCAGAAGAAGGAACCTCTGTATGCGCAGCACACGCTCTTACTCTGAGCCATCTCTCCAGCCCCCATTTTCACACATTTAAAAAGTATATTGTTGGTGGGATACTAAGACCTACTTTTAATCAACTGCTTTTTACTTAAATTGCTTTTTACATCAATTGCTTTTACTTAAATTTTTCAACTCTTATGTGTGTGAATGTTTTGCCTACAATTGCATCATGTGTATGCCTGATGCCCAACTAGGTCAAAAGAGGGTTTGAGGTTTCCTGGAGTTTCAGGCAGTTGTGAGCAGCCATGTGAGTGCTGGGAATCAAACCTGGGTCCTCTGCAAGAGCAGCCAGTGCTCTTAACTGCTGAGCACACTTCTCAGTCCCTGTTTTTAGTTTTTTGGTTTTTTGTTTCTCTCTCTCTAATTCTCTCTCTCTCTCTCTCTCTCTCTCTCTCTCTCTCTCTCTGTGGTTTTTTTGTGTGTAAGTATTTATATGTTTGTGCCTGTTTTCTATTAGGGTTTTTATTAATTATTTATGGTAGTCTATATATTCCATATCAAACAATAAAACACTGGCAAAGGATATAAAACCCAGTAAAAGGCAATACAAATAACTTTGACTTGTATGTTAAAAGGTTCACCCTTACTTAAAATAAGATAAAAATCAGACCATTTATGGAGTGCTTGCTGTATATCAACCATAATTCTAGGCATATCATATCTATCAAGTCACCAAATTTCATTAACTAATTAATTAATTAACCTATCTATTCATTTTGTGACAGGGCTTCACTGTGTATCACTGGCTGGGCTGGAACTTTTTGTGTAGATCAGGCTGGCCTTGAACTCACAGGCACATGTAATTTTGACAAGAACATTTGACATGGGAGTAGAAGTTGACTTAGGAGGAAGTGGAGCCATAGAAGTTAAATGGTTTCTCAGTTAAATGATATATATCTCCATGCCAAGGGCAGAATCTGGTTCTTGTAGAATACTGGCTCTTAATCACTTATATCCTTCTGACTCTCAAGAATCAGAAGGAAAACAAGTCAGTCAAATCAGCAATTCTCAAGAAGTGTGACAGTGTCAGCCTGACAATTTACATGTGTTCCACCTCTGTAATCCAACACTCAGGCAGAAGCAGGAAGATCACATGACTCAAGCCTTCTCTTAAGCAAACAGAAATTAACAAGTCAAAAATAGTCACTGGTGTATAAACGGAGACCACTTTTGTTTCCCAGTCACCCTGATCCTAATAATCACATAGAAACTGTATTAATTACAACACTGGCCTATGGCTTAGGCATATTCCTAGCTAGCTCTTACATCTTAAATTAACCCATTTCTGTTAATGTATGTATCGCCACAAGGCTGTGGCTTACCAGTAATGTTCTGGCATCTTTCTCCTTCAACAGCTACATGGCATCTATCTGACTGACCTTGCCTTCTGTCTCCCTGCATTCAGTTTAGCTTTTTCACTTAGCTATATTCTGCCATGCCATAGGCCAAAGCATCTTAAACATATTCATAACATGCAGAGGGGAACCCCACATCACTGGTGGGAATGCAAATTGTTAAGACCTTTCTTTTAGGGAAGTTTGGCAATACCTAGCAAAATTGTAGGTGCCTATAACCTTTGATCTTGATGAAGTTTAGCCTTCATACCTTGTTGCATCTGAGAAATGTTAATGTTTTTTGAGAGTTTTGTAACATTGGTTATAAGAGTGTAAAATTGGTTGTATTTTAAATGTTCTTTAGCTGGGGGTTGGCTAAATAAATGATGGTGTTCCTAATCATGATGGTGACCCAATGGAAAGGAAACTGCATGCACCAGTATAGAGCCAGTTTCCAGAAAATAGCACAGACAATAGTATGTATGTTATTCAGGAACAAAGCAGGGGGATGATCATCACTAAAGAAGTCCTCTTCAGAGGCATACATAGTCCATGTGACACTATTGGCCTCTGTCAGTATCTGCATGCATGTAAGACAATCAAGCTCACACATGTACCCATAAGTAAAATTTAGAAAAGTGGATTGTACTTAAATTCAGAACATCTGTGACTCACTCAAGTCAAAAGAATGAGTAAATTAAGGTCTTTTATAGGGCACTTCAATTAGAATGAGATTCAAAAGAAAGATAGCTGTATCTAGTGACACATATCTTAATCCTAGCACTCAGGAGGCTGAGACAGGAGGATCAAGAGTTTAAAGCCAGCCTGAGCTATATAACCAGAGCTTATCTCCACAAAACATAACATAACAAAACAAATGTGGTAGATGAACAGGGGTAATGTGTGTTTCTGTTTGCCTTTACCTTCATGTCAAACTTTACGTAGTCGAATGCATTGATGAGAAATAGACACTGGCACTTCTGCAGTGAAGCAGGTGCTCAGCAAGTGCAAACTTTAGTGTTCTTTGTTTGCCAGAAGATGAGACTAAGAATAATCCTTGGGAACTGAGATTATAGAAAATGAAGGAAGGCCTGGAATTGGAGGCAAGCACTACTTACCACTTAGATGTGAATAGCAGTTGTGCTGGATGAAGTGAAATAACTTCTTCATAGTGAATGCTAGAGAGATTTAATGTGTGCCAGAGAGAGACAAAACCCCAGACTTATGGAGAGATTGCAAGTCGGAAAGCCAGGGAGCACGTAAGTTCTGCTGAGTCTGGGTAGTTGAGAGATATTTGAACGTCAGTTTTGGATGACAGTAGAACATCAAATAAATGTCGTCTGGACAATAAGAAGTGAAAGAATAAGGATGGGGAGGAAAAGAGGTAAGGTTGGTGTGTGATGTTTAGGTGTTCTAAGACCTTCCCATGGCCTTTCTGTGTTTGGAACTGAGTTAATAAACTCCTGACATCTCATGCATTCACACTCCATTTTGAAGTATTTTGCTAACATAAAATTCCTAGTGTAAAGCAAAGGCTCCACAGTGTTCTGTAATCTGTCAGTTGTGTGCTGCTCATTTCTGGGCTGTGGGGAGCAGTTTGGACAGTGGGCCATTTAGATGACTCTGTAAATAAGAGCATCAGCAGACGGATTGTTTTTCTGCTGTTTGTGTTCACAGGTCTGGCCTTTGGTCTTTTATCTTAAGTAGTTAAGAAAATACTGAAGATAAATAATTGCCACTTGTCTTCTATTATGCTGGTTTTAAACTGTCTTCAAGGAAATTTTCTGTAGATGGAAACAACTTTGCAATAAAAAATACTTCCAGGATAGAGATGTGCATGCATGGTTTATATGTGTATGTGTGTTAGTGTGTATGTGTGCATATATGTGTGTTCATGTATATACAGTGATTCTCAACCTGTATATGGGGTTACATATTAGATATTCTGCATATCAGATATTTGCATTACAATTCATGACAGTAGCAAAATTACAGTTATGAAGTAGCAACAAATTAATTTTATGGTTGGGCTCACAATATGAGAGCTGTATTAAAGGAGCTCAGCATTAGGAAGGTTGAAAACCACTGATATGTATGTGTGTATGTGTATGTATATATGTGTAAATAGTGTGCATGTATGTGTACATACAAGTGTGTGTTCATGTCTGTATGCATGTGTATGTGTGCAAGTATGTGTACATACAAGTGTGTGTTTATGTCTGTGTACATGTGAATCTATCTGTATGCATTTAGGTGTAGGCCCACATGCACACATTTGTATGTTTTGCATTGGCAGTGTGTCTGTTTTGCTTCCAGTGCCACTTTCCATGGCTTTGTTTAGAAGTTCTCTGGCCAAATGCAAACACTGCTGTCCCTCACTCATTGACTTTTCACTAGTCTGCAGTATGAGCAGCAGATAACATCATTTTCCTGACCTTTCCTGTGTGGCTTTTTATATTATGACTCGTGTTTGCTACCAGAGGTTTATTAGTGACTCCTAATATGTATATGATTTCTTAGCAATGGCTAAACCTTTGAATGATATTTTTCATCTTTTAAAAGAAATGACCACTTTTTAAAAACTCTGACATTGTTAGTACATTGTAATTTTGTAGGATTAATTGTCTATGTCTTTCAATATTGAGATTTCTTTTTACTTAAAGCATGTATGAAAAATTGTATTTTTGTCACCTTTGGGAGGTTATATGTATGTGTGAGTTCATAGGCAGAGACTGGAAATATTTATATTGCAGGGCTATTTCTTTGTCCCTTCCTCTTTCTTTTATATCTCATTCTGGTTGAATTGCTATGAAAGGGACATTTTGAATGGAGTCTGAGTCAGCTTTGAACCAGTCTATCTTCTTTGTGGAATCTCTGCTGAAGTTGTTCCGAGTGTTTCTGTTTTGTTATTGTATCCAGAGAGTTGCAAACCTTTTGATTTCTGTCATTTAGTCAAGCCGATTCTTCTGTCGCTTCTAAATATATTATTGCTTAGAGACTGTGATAGTCTTTGTATGCATTCACTAAAGTAAGTTATTTTTATTTTTCAGATGAAGATACTAATGTCCAGAGAGGTCTAATGAATTCCCAGGTCACAGAGTCATTGAGCAGTTGGGTTTAGACTGGTTACCAAGTTCCCTCTGACTCATAAACCCCATAGCTTAAGATCCTAAATTACTGGAATAATTAAGTGAACACAGGCCAGTTATTCTCTGTGACAAGGTTTTAAAAATGAGCCTTGGCAGTGCTTGGGTTTGAGAAGGAAAGAGAGCCACTGTAGACAGTTCTTGTACTAATACAGCACCCCTAGTTACTGTACCCTTTCATTGGGAGGCACTAGTAGCATGACCAGGTTTTATATACATAGCTGTTTGAACAGGATATTTATAACCACTCTACTTTTCTTCCTCTTTCCTGTTCCATCCCTGGGTTCTTGCTTCCTTTTGTATGTCACAGGGAAGACAGGAAAAGAGAACTCTCCCGCATATGGCTCTACTGTTGCGTGCTTTGTTTTGGTATTGAGCTTGCAGGGCCTATCGAACCTGGGACCAGCTTTTGTTTAGAATGTTATCAAAAGGGATGTGCCTACTTAATTGTAGGCAAAATTGTTTGTCCTAGTAAAAAGAATCCAGGGAGGGTAAGCGGATCTATCAATTGTTATGGATATTGAAGTTTATTTCAGAAGCATGCTGCAGTAAGCTGCTATATTGGTTTAATGTTTAGCTCTTTAGTCAAGAGAAGTAGAAATAGTTTGACCTTATGGCCTTTAAAAAATCAATCAATCAATCAATCAATCAATAAATAATTTTTGAAACAGCCATTCACTGTGTATACCAGGCTGGCCTTGAACTTGGGATGATCATTCCGCCTGCCTCCTGAGAGTGCATCCATGCTCTTCCACACATGGTGACTTCTACTTTTTCACTGTAGTCTTCTCAGACATGTAAATGAAGAGTTTGAATCAGGATGATCTTATGAGATGTTAATAATTCATGGAGTGTACATTTTTCTTATAGTATATCTCTAGTTTTGAAGACTTTCATTTATACCTTTGTGTTTTGATGATGTGTAATTTTTTTGCCTTTAAATGATGAAGTAACTGACCTCCTTAAGATGGGGGTTAGAAATATAAACCAATATATTACTTTCAAAAGTTGTTTCAGTGAGTTTTCCTCTTGCTAGCTCTTCTCTTTCAGGCCTTCGTACAGAAGCTAAACATCAGTTCAGTTGACAACTTCACTCAGTTCTAGGCAACAGTGGCTATGATCTGGCCTGTAGAGACAGTGAATCCATCCTGGCTCTGACACCCGACTTTATTGTAAAACACACTTGTGTTGACATCGTATCAGTTTTCTGAGCGATTACATGCATAAAAGAATTCACCCTTTGTATCCAGTCTCTCTCAGCCTTGCAGTGAGGAGAGATCCACATACCCAGGGTTTTAATTTTGCATTTAATGTTGTCTAGTTAAAAAAAAAAAAACAAAAATTGTCTCTTCAGTTCTCTTAAAAAATGTTTTTCAAGAGATACTTAGCAGAACTTGTCAACTTAATGGTGCTCACTGGAAGGAGGACCAGTATTTGGCCAGAGCAGTTGAAGTTTAAGGTAGAAGAGTTGTACCAAGTTCTTTTGCATGCAAACTGCCATTTGGAGCCTACCTAAATCCTGCAGGATTTTGTGGACTTTGCCTCCCACTTGACTTGTGATTGGACTGTTTTTGTGAAGACCTTTTATTGCTGATGTCTTATGTATTCCTTGTTTTATGTATATCAGAACCTGATAGACTTTTATTTAGAATTTGTTTAAAATATGATACAAATATTCATCTTTGCTTTATAGGGAAAAGAGTTTATCTTGTGCACAAAAACCGCTAAAAATTTCCATTTTTATGTCAACTCTGGCTTTGTACTGAGTTTTATTGAAGCTATTCTTGGCTTTCATGATAAGGCAATTGGATATTTTCACTTTTTGGTATTGTTTGATTGACTTGTTTTCCTAATTCTAAAATATTAAGGACCTCCCCCTGCCCCCAATTCTCTGTAAATGCTGGCCTTAAAGTACTGCAGACCTAATTGGGGGGGATTTAATAAAGTTTTCTTGTTATTTAGTCCTACTGTTCTGAGCCTGTCCATTGGGAATTTTATTTGTCCATAAAAGATTGACATTCTAACATGGAATGATTGCAATTTTTGTTTCTAAACTAATATCATAAATGTTTCCATTTGATTACTTAAATGTGGATATGTAATTTACATAAGATTTTAAAAGGACTGGTTCTCAAGGCTGAAGATATATATCTTAATTAATTCTTACCTTTATTATTTTTTTGGTCTGGTATGATTCTATGGGGGCATACAGAGAATTTTAAAGAGGATTTTCCTATTATCTGTATTTCCTAAACACTGTGGACAGAATAAGGTTGAAATGGAGAGAGAAAATTGCAAACATACTCTGACTTTCCATCGGCTGGATGCACATTATCTTTATCTTTATT